>NW_012267397.1:388849-393768 GCF_000151885.1 Dipodomys ordii | reverse complement strand
GGCTTTTTTCTTTTTGCTTATGTGGTGCTGAGGAATGGAACCCAGGGCCTCATGCATGCAAGGCAAGCGCTCTACCACTGAGCCACCTTCCCAGCCCCCATAATGTGGTATTTCTAACAAAACAAAACCAAAGTCAGAAATTCAGACATTCAAATATAATACCAAGCTAAGAATAAAGGTTGATAAAAGAAAGAAGCAAAAAAATAATTTAGAATTCTGCTATACTTTGAGCAACTTGAACAAGTTTTCTTGGTGAGAGGAGGCGGTGGGCGGGCAGGTGGAACTGTGTATCCAGTGAGGCACAGTGTAGAGCAGAAAAGCTGAGTAGACCCTTTCCTCTGATAGGCAGTTTGCCCCTTCTGGAGGATTTTTTTACAACCAGAACAGGAAACTCGAACAGCTGGGGCTGGAACTGAAGGAAGCATTTTATTCATGCCAGATGATGCCAGTGAAGGCTGAAAGCCAGTAGTCAACTGAGGAGCTTTAAAAAAAAAAAAATTAAAAGAAATAAAAATTTTACTTTTTACCATGCATTTTAAGTATCCATCCGTTCTTTTTTTGACTATAGCTAGTCTCGAAACACAACAATAATTATGTAGTACACAATTTAAAGGCATTCTAAATGGACAAAGAGAACTGCCTAGCTTATCAATACAAGTACAAACTTCCTCTCATTCATGTTGCTCAGAATTAATACAATTCATTTATTCAGTTGTTTCTTACCAAGAGGACTGCCACTGACTGAAAATACAGCACTAATTTTCAGTTCCCCCTCTTGAGTTTTTTGCTGTTGGCCATGACTATACTCCTTTAAAAAGGAAAAAATAAGTAAATAAGTACAGAGAAAACAACATATAAAGAAATCCAAATATTCAAGGCATTGTACTATTGTTATATAGAGGTGGAAAACATTTACAATATTAACTTAATGAAATACACAACAGCAAGCTATAATAAACAACAAGATTAGTGTAACATGCTTGCAAATTCTGGGAGGGTAAAAGGAAAAAAGGAATGTTAGCTCTTTAATTAGCCTTAAATACTACCAAACATTTACAAATCAGTTCTGAAATTTCTTAAATATTACAGTATTTTAAGTAATTGTTTATTATAAAAGTAATACACAATCACTATAGAAAATTTAGGTAAGTAGAAAGAAGAAAAAACTTCTGATAAATTTCCATCACCCAAAAAGAACCACTTTTATTCTTTTTTTTTGGTATATTTCTTTCCAGTCTTTTCCCCTCTTCTACTCAAAGATAGGTTTTGTTTCTTTACACAACTATAATTAGTCTAGAGTATTTCTTATAAACTCATGTTGTGCTCACTTGAATTGTTTGAATATTTGCATATTACTTCAAAGTAACTTAAAATTTTATTTTCCAGCGCTGGGAAGATGGCTCAGTGGTAGAGCGCTTGCCTTGCATGCATGAGGCCCTGGGTTCGATTCCTCAGCACCACATAAGAAAAAAAAAAGGGCCGGAAGTGGTGCTGTGGCTCAAGTGGTAGAAGAGTACTCGCCTTGAGCTGAAGAGCTGAGGGACAGCACCCAGGCCCAGAGTTCAGGCCCCACGACCAGACTCCCCCCCCCAAAAAAAAGAAAGAAAGAAAGAAAAAGAAATGCAGTTCAAAGCCAGCCCAGGCAGAAAAATCTGTAAAACTCTTTACTTCAAATAACTACCAGAAAAACAAAGAGGTGTTACAGCTCAAAGTGATGAGTGCTAGCCTTGAGCTAAAAAAATCTCAGAGACAGCACAGAGGCCCTGTATTCAAGTCCATAACAGACAAAATAAAAAAAGTTAGGTTCTCGCCTGTAATCCTAGCTACTTAGGAAGTCGAGATCTGAGGATTGAAGTTTAAAGCCGACTCTTATCTCCAATAAACTACTCAGAAAACTGGAAGTAGCGCTGTGGCTCAAGTGGTAGAGCACTAGCCTTGAGCTGAAGAGCTGACAGCGCCCAGGCCCAGAGTTCAAGCCCATGACTGACAAAAAAGAAAAAAAAAAGATTCTTTAAATAATACATTCAACAAATACTAAGTATCTACTATATACTGGGCCTACCTTTAGGCTTGCTTTCTTTACAATGACAGGTAATACTGTATTGATCAAGCACAATATGCTATTTTAGAGTACACAGATATCATGGAAGGACTAAACTAGACAATTTACATAAACATCTTTGTTGTGAGAACACTTTACTTGCACTCTCTGAATTTTTCAAGAATATAAAATCTTGTCACCATGTAATAGACTACTTGAATTTAGTCTTCAAGCTATTGTCATACCCTCAAAAAAAAAACAACCCAACAATATGATATAATCAAATTTCACCTCTGATCAACTTTCTAGGTAACTTTCAACAACATATGAACATTATCACACACACACACACACACACACACACACACACACACACACACACACACACACACACACCACACACACACCAACCCCAAGAGATAAAAATTCGGTAGCACTGCCAAAGAATACTTAAGACCAAAAAAAAAAAAAGGTTCAAGTTTTGGAGCTCTTTGTATTCAGGTTTTTGGATTCAGGATGCTCAATATATAAAAATATATAAAACCTTGAAAGATATAATCCTAGTTGCAGAATTTCTGTTGTGGGTTTTTTGTTGTGGTGGTGGTTGTTTGGCTGTCATGGAAATGAATTATCTCAGATCCTGGCTTGCAAAGTTATGCAGTTGCTCTATTGCTAGGTTTGGCCTTTTGTGCTTTTTGTTGTTGTTGTTGTTTTTTAAATAGTAGCAATGTGACCAAAAAAAGTAGAACTTCCAATCTACACTTGGATATATGAATTATAAAATCAATTTAAACTATTATACAATATAAGAATATTACTCCTTAAACAATTTAAATGAAATAAGCTACAAAAGGATGTGCATATAACCAACCAACTTGTAGGGAACATGTCTTAATTTTCAGTCTCCTGCCTAACTAAAGTAGAAGAGGGAAAATCTTTTTTACTTTCCAGACAAAGAAAGAGTAGCATTGCGTAGGACCTATAAATACTAAGAGTTAAAATAATAAATCATGGTTTGAATAGAGAAGCCAACATGTTTCAAAACAAAATAAGAATCATTCCTTGTTTTCTGATTTATAGACTTAGACAAGTAACTTTTAACAATAACTGTATAAAATTATTTAAGAATGTACTTGATAGCCCTCAAATATATCAAAATGATTCTACTTTGTCAGGTTTAATTCTTTGTTGACTTTTTGGGGCTCATACTCAGATCCTGGTTGCTGTCCTTTAGTCTTTTTCACTCAAGTCTAGTTACTCTACCATTTGAGGCATAGCCCAACTTCCAAGTTTTTGGTGGTTTATTAGGAGACAAGGAGTCTCACAGACTTTGCTACATGGGGTGGCTTTAAACTGTTATCCTCAGATCTCAGCCTCCTGAGTAGCCAGGATTACAGATATGAGGCATCAGTGAGCAGACTCCTTTTTGGCTAGTAAAATTACAGTGGAAGCCAGGCACCGGTGCTCATACCTGTAAACCTAGCTACTCAGGTGGCTGAGATCTGAGGATTGCAGTTTGAAGCCAGCCTAGGTAGAAAGTCCACATGAGATTCTTACCTCCACTTAACTACTCAAAAATTGCAAGTGGTGCTGTAGCTCAAAGTGGTAGAGTACTAGCTTTGAGCAAAAGGGACAGTGCCTAGGCCAAGTTCAAGCCCCGTAACTGACAACAACAACAAAAATTGCAATGGACACTCTTTAGTATTCAGAGATACTAAGGTGAAAAAATATACATTAAAGTAAAAAAAATATTAAATTCAAGTTATATTAGAACAAGAAACAAAGCCTGGCACCGGTGGTTCACATCTGTAATCCTAGCTACTCAGGAGGCTGAGCTCTGAGGATAGTAGTTCAAAGCCAGTTGGGGCAGGAAAGTCCATGAGACTCTTATCTCCAATAAACTTCCAGAAAACCAGAAGTGGTGCTGTGGCTCAAGTGGTAGAGTGCTAGCCTTTAGATGAAGAGCTGAGGGACAGCACCCAGGTCCAAAGTTTATATCCCACGGCTGACCAAAAACAAAGAACAAGGAACATAAAATTTTATTGGACTTCAAGTATCTGTTATCTATAGTCCAAAAAAAAAATGCACTGTAACACTATTTAAATGTCTAGTTTTTGTTATATAAGACATCTCCATTAACAAAGATGAGTTGATTTAAATATCACTTCTTAAGCCAGTCACTGGTGGCTCAGGTCTTTAATCCTAGCTACTGAAGAGGCTAAGCTCTGAGGACTGTAGTTCAAAGCCACCCAGGGCAGGAAAAGTCCATGAGACTCTTATCTCGAATTATCCACCAGAAAACTAGAAGGGGAGCTGTGGCTCAAAACGGTAGGAGTAGCCTTGAGCAAAAAAGCTCAGGGACAGCACCCACACTGAGTTCAAGCCCCATGACTAACAAAAGAAAAAAAAAATCACTTCTTAATAGCTAAAGGAGAAAATACGTGGAACCCTTAACACCCAGTAAAACTAAAAGCAGCAACACTATTTGGCACTAAATAGTGTAGGATTTCTTATTTTTTGCCAGTCCTGGGGCTTGAACTGAGGGGCTAGGCACTGTCCTAAACTGCTTTCTGCTCAAGGCTAGCACTCTACCTCTTGAACTACAATGCTACTTCCAGCTTTTTCTGCTTCTGTGGTATTGAGGACTCCAATCCAGGGTCTCATTCATGCTAGGCAAGCAGTCTTTTTTTTTTGGGTGGGGGGTCCGGTTGTAGGACCTGAACTCTGGGCCTGGGCGCTGTCCCTCAGCTCTTCAGCTCAAGGCTAGCGCCCTACCACTTGAGCCATAGCGCCACTTCCGGCTTTTTTCTTTTTGCTTATGTGGTGCTGAGGAATGGAACCCAGGGCCTCATGCATGCAAGGCAAGCGCTCTACCACT
>NW_012267397.1:343902-387464 GCF_000151885.1 Dipodomys ordii | reverse complement strand
TCAGCACCACATAAGAAAAAAAAAAGGGCCGGAAGTGGTGCTGTGGCTCAAGTGGTAGAAGAGTACTCGCCTTGAGCTGAAGAGCTGAGGGACAGTGTCCAGGCCCAGAGTTCAGGCCCCACAACCAGACCCCTCCCCCTCAAAAAAAAAGAAATTTTATTTTCCAGTCCTGGGATCAAACCCAGGGTTTCACACATGCCAGGCAAATGCTATACTACTTGAGGCATGCCCTCAACCCCCAAAATAATAACTAAATACCAGTGTTTCTAAGATTTGAGTCCAAGAATCCCTGAGGTCTAGATAGTCTGAAAATTCTAAAATCCCATTTTAAACTGTGTCCTTTCAATGGCTTTTAAGGGCACATATACATATTTTAAGCCATGAATGATCATCACTCAGTGCTGTTGTCTATTCTTACAACTATAATGTTGCATTGTGCTACATTTAGTGATAATTTTTTAAAATTTTAATGTACTGTTTTTCACACTAAAGCTTACAAAACACTGGAATCTCCTTATTCCTGGAACATATCTCAGACATACTCTTTGTGGTGGGGAATGTCACTACTACTCAAGTTTGAAAAGTACCAATATATATTGTTTATCCCACATATCAGATTACACAAAGAGGTGATTGAGGTGAGTATACTTGTCTCAGACATAAAATTAAAGAAACCCGAACCTCCAATAAAGGTAGTATTTTAAGGCAGCATTTTTAAGTGAAAATTTGTGCAAAAATCTGTAATAAAATTTTAAATAAAGTCAAAAAATTTTCAATAAAGATAGGATCAGTATTATTTGTATCTTTTGATTCTGGCATCCAAATGGTCTTGCACTGACATTATGTAACTAAAACCCAATGTTTTTACATATTTAACATAATCAGTAATGCCATGAGTCTACTTTAATTCTTAAAAAGAATTCCTAACTAAAAAGGCATAAAGGTTTGCTATACATAGTGACAGATTATTTTCCCAACAAAAATTCTTACTCCAGCAATTTATGAAAAAACAACAAATAAGTCTTTCCACATTTTGCTCCTATTTGCATTATAATGCAACAGTCATCCTCCATAGCATTTCTTATCAACATTTCCTCAATATGTACTTTGACTTAAAATTTTTATGTACTGATCCATTTTTATGCCAAAAATCTGACAATCTTTACCTTTGTGATTTCTTCTATCTCTTACAAAGATTTACTTCCATAATAAAATAATAAGAAAGTGGTTTCATTGTTTATAATACAGTCCTTTAATCCAGGGGTCAGCAAACTTTATCTGCAAAGGGCCAGATAGTAAATATTTTTGACTCTGCAGGCCATATGGTCTCTGTCACAACTACTCAACTCTGCCATAGTAGACCAAAAGCACTAACAAGACAATATATAAATAATTGAACATGGCAATGTTCCATAAAACTTTGTGTACAAGAGAGTGGGCAGAAAAACAAAGTAGGAAAACAACAGGTAGGGTAGATTTGGCCAGCTATCGATAACTTGCCAACACTGGCTTTAGTACATGTGTGACTGGGCATTTTTCATCCACTATCTAATAAGTGAAATTGTTCCACTTGCCATTGATTAATATACAAAATATGAATATCAATATGAAGGGGAAATCTATACAAATCATTATCAGCATGACTAATCTTACCATGTTACTATCCTAATGAAACTAATGACAAGATATTTAACATGGTTTGCCACTCAATTACTACAAGTATTTTTCACAACATATATATAAATGTGTAAATGCATGCCTATTTCCTTCAAAACTTCAAAATCTAATTACTGACATATTGATTTGACCACATCAAATCTATACCTTATTTTAGGAACAACTGACATCATATTTCTTACATTTGAAAGAAGTCTCTCCAACTCAGCTATCTTTTATCTCACATAGTACTTTTAGTTGTTGCTGAGAATAATATACCTTGTTCATTATGTCATCTAACTGGGAAGTATTTATATAAACAATGCAATCTTTTATATAGATACAATGCAATTAGGCATTCCACTAAGTTTTCATGAGTTCTATTAATTTTCTTTTTAGGTTTTGTTTGTTTCTTTTGTAGATCCTGGTGTTGAACTTCTTTTGCTCAAGGCTAGCACTCTACCACTTGAGGCAGAGCACCACTTCTGGCTTTTTCTGTAATTGGAAATAATCCACGATCCTCCCAATTTCCAAACAAATTATTAACAAACTTCCCTGCTTTGACTGGCTTTGAACTGTGGTCCTCAGATTTCAGCCTCCTGAGTAGCTAGGATTACAGGCATGAGTCACTGGCGCCCAACTGCGTTCTATTAATTTTCTAATAAATGTTCTCACCAGCAAGTAATGATCATTTTATCTCCCTCTTCCCATGATCTTTTAATTTTCTTAAAATGTAGTAGATCAAAAATCCAACAGGAGGGGCTGGGGAGGTGGCTCAGTGGCAGAGTGCTTGCCTTGCATGCATGAGGCCCTGGGTTCGATTCCTCAGCACCACATAAGCAAAAAGAAAAAAGCTGGAAGTGGCGCTGTGGCTCAAGTGGTAGAGTGCTAGCCTTGAACTGAAGAGCTGAGGGACAGTGCCCAGGCCCAGAGTTCAGGCCCCATGACCGGACCCCCAAAAAAAAAATCCAACAGGAATTAAATAATAATGCTATTATCAATAATTTGTGTTCTTTTAGCAATTACTTATAGAAGGTTTCCATCATTTTAAAGTTCAGTGATACTTATATATCTAAAATAGGTACTGCCTTGTAGGTGATCAAGAGTATCATTTATAAGAAATGCTTAATGAATTACTTGAGACGTCATTTGAAAAAAGATGTTCATAGTTGTGCTCTGATTAAGTATGTATTAAATTTTCCTAATATGTTTGCCTGAAATTATGTTATATAGTATATTAAAGCAAATTTCCAGTTAAATTTTTATTTTTTTGTGGTAAGGGGGTTTAAATCCACAACTTCAAACAAGCCTTCTTTCTGTTTTTGCTTTAGTTAATTTTTGGTAAGGACTCATGATTTCTTGTTTATTTTTTGCCTCGCCAATCTCAGCCTATGATCCCCTCCTATCTTTGCTTCCAGTGTAGCTGAGATAACAGGTGCTCACCACCAAGCTCTACTAAATTTTTGAGATGGAGTCCAGTTAACTTTTCACCCAAGCTAGCTCCAATTCATGATCCTCCTGATTACCAAATAAACTATTCATCTCAGAAAACTCCAGAAATAGTCGGTGCTCATAAGCTCACAGTAATGGTCTCCGTCAGTATTTTTTACTTTGTATGAGGACAATTTCAACATCCTGACAAGCTTTTATATATTATATGTAACAAAATAAATACATAAAGAATTGTGTTTGAATGTACCACAATGCCTTCAGTACAATTCAGTTAATCTTAACTCCTAATAAGGACTAACTTTACAAATATTTGACAAACAAATCAATGACTAACAAATAACAAATGTATTTCCAAAAGTAAGTATGTGATTGATGAGACATAAACTTTTAGGAGAAAAGGTGTTTTAATAAAAGGGGGTGACGGGGGGAAGGGCTGGGAAATTGGCTCGATGGTAGAGTGCTTGCCTCGAATGCATGAGGCCCTGGGTTCAATTCCTCAGCACCACATAAGTAGAAAAAAGCCAGAAGTGACACTGTGGCTCAAGTGTAGGGTGCTAGCCTTGAGCTGAAGAGCTGAGGGACAGCTCCCAGGACCCCAGGACCAAAAAAAAACAAAAACAAAAAAAAAAAAAACCCTTCATTTACCAATGTTTTTGCCTTGTAGGGAAAGATATATACATATTTTAGAAATTAAGAACACAGTTTCTATAGTCAAATTAACTCAACCTTGCTAATATAAAATCCTAATATTGGAATGAATGCATTCTACTTTCTAAGTGGGTAACTAATCGCTATTTTAACAAATAATTTGCTTTTCCATCTTCACATTTATATCAATGAAAAGACTGATAAATTAGTTCACCCTTTATTATTTTGGACAGAAGAGAAAATAATCGTGATTTTAATATAGTATTATTTAGCATCTCGCTTTTAGAACCTATGAGAGAAAGGCAAGGAAGAATAAGGACTCTGGCTCTCTTCAAATTTTCTATTTTAAAAACCTCTCCAAGCATTAAAAAAAAATTAAATGGCCTTTCTTGTTTGTATCATTTTGTTTCTTATAGAAAAACTGATAGACTAACAAAAATAAGATTCTGATTATAACCCCAAACTGCCTCTTCCTGGACATAATGGCCTTGGGTAAATATCATCTCTTTGAAATTCAGCACCCTCACTTACAAATGTAACCTGTACTCTGGCCATAAGGCTGATAGGAAGATAAAACAATACAGTATTGCAAATAAAAGCTTCTGTAACTGTAAATATGTATTTTATAAGCCTATAGAAAATATTATAGTAGCATACACTGGGAGCAGAGTAGAGAAATGAAACTGGAAACCACATGTTAAGCAGTAACCTCAGAAGAAGACAACTGACACACTTTGCAAACTTATCACTCAAGAAACCACCAGGAGCAAATGGGTAGAAGGCAAGTATACACATACATTTTAGCACCTGAGTAACTTATATAGTAAAGAAATTAAGACCAAAATGAACTATATTAAAAGGGGAACAAGTGAACAAAACTACAAAACTAAGCACAGAGAAAACCCAAGGGAAGTTTTGGAAAGACACCAAGAACTAAAACTATGATTTTATTAAACCATGAGAAATTTACTAGTAACTGAGGGTCAAAAGTAAAGGTAAGAGTGAATAAAGGATGGTGGCTCAAGCCTATAATCTTATCTACAAAGTTTGGAAGATTATGGTTCAAGGGCAACCTGAGCATAAAGATTGTGGGATACTCCACCTTAAGCAATGGCTGGGTCTAGTGGTGCAAGCCTGTAATTCTAAGCTATTTGGGAAGCACAATGGCTAGACACAGCAGCACATGCATGTCAAAGGGAAGAATAAATAGGAGGACTGCAGGGGCTAGGAATGTGGTTTAGTGGCAGAGTGCTTGCCCAGCATGCATGAATCCCTGGGTTCAATTTCTCAGTAGCACATACACAGAAAAAGCTGGAAGTGGTGCTATGGCTTAAGTGATAAGAGTGCTAGCCTTGAGCAAAAAGAAACTCAGGAATAATGCCCAGGTCCTGAGTTCAAGCCCCAGGACTGACAAAATTTTAAAAAAAGAAGAAAAACTTCAGTCTAGGTTGGCCCAGGCATAAAGCCAAATCCTATTACAAGAATAGCCAACAAGAAAGTGCTGGTGGTTCACACCTGTAATACTATTCAGGAGGCTCAGATCTGAGGATTGAAGTTCAAAGCCAGCCCAGTCAGGCAAGTCTGTCAGACACTTATGTCTAAATAACTACTAGAAAACCAAAAAATGGAGCTGTGGCTCAACATGGTAGAGAACTACCCTTGAGCAGGAAAGCTCAGGGACAGTGCACAAGCCCTGAGGTTCAGTCAGGCCCCATGAACAACCCAAAAAAAAAAAAAAAAAAAACCACAAAAAACAAAAAACACACTAAAGGACTGTTCCAGTGGCTCAAGTGATAGAGTACCACCTTAGCAAGTGAGAGGTCCTGAGTTCAAAGCCCAGTAGCTTGCTGTATCCAAGAAAGTAGTGTGAGGCCAGTTGCATTGTTATGTATGCATCGTTACACACTTGTAATGCCAGCAGAGGCAGACAGATAGCAAGTTCAAGACCATCCTGGACAACATACCAAAAAAAAAAAAAGCCAGGCACCGATAGCTCACGCCTGTAATCCTAGCTAATCAGGAGGCTGAGATGTGAGGATCGAGGTTCAAAGCCAACCCCAAGAGGAAAGTCCATGAGACTCTTATCTCCAGTTAATCACCAGAAAACTGGAACTGGAACTGGAGCTGTGGCTCAAGTGTAGAATGCTGGCCTTGAGCTGAGGGACAGCACCCAGGCCCATAGTTCAAGCTCCACAACCAACAAAAATAAATAAATAAATAACGCAGAGGAAAAGGAGAGAAGAGAAAGACAAGAAAAAAAGAATAAGTACCTACAGTAGATAATATGAATTCGCCTGGAGCATTTTATAGAAGAATCATCAAAGGTTTAATTCCTATAGAATCACATGACTGACTAAAGAAAGAATTGCTCAGGAAAACTACATACTGGGACCGCTTTAGTGTGGACCAGCATAAAGAATAAAGCACAAAAAATGCTTTTGGTGCTTATACCTAGGACCTACTCATCTTATTGCTTCATTTCCAAAAGTCTAGTCAATTAAGAGGTAGACGTTAAGGAAAGTTCTCCTTCATAATCATAATAAAATGATATTCAACATTTTATAATTCTGAATACATTTAATATTTATTTTTATTTAAATTTTGAATATATTCATGTGTATAAATATATTTAATTCTCTAGTTATTGAAACCTGTTTTAAAAACAGTAATACTAAATAACCTTCCCAATGCCCAAAGACATGTCAATAGGTCATATACAAAAGAAAGAGATGCTTTTGGTACCCTGCCAGCATTATCATTTCTTATGTCCACATTAGGGCATGTAAAGAGATTCAAGAGCTGCCCTGCATACAGCCTGGTTGTAGTCTTCTAAGGCATGTACTGTCATATGACCTCTTCCTGAGTGTTAGAACCCTAATCACTAATCAGGTATCTGAGCTCTCTAATTTTAACTATTATCACAAACATGCTTTCAATGAGGTAATGACTACACACATCCATCCAATTCCTATAGCTTTACCATCACTATCCTATTAAATTTACCTCCTCCTAAGCACCAAATAATTCTTGCTTAACTGAACATCAATCTGATTCATACTAATCACTCACCTCTATAATCACCTATCCTTCTACTTCTATATTCTAAAATTGCTGTTCTCAACAGATAATTTTGCCTCCCAGAGGACTTTTTCTTTTTGTCCGTCATGGGGCTTGAACTCAAGGTCTGGGCA
Source organism: Dipodomys ordii (assembly GCF_000151885.1). Lineage (NCBI taxonomy): Eukaryota > Metazoa > Chordata > Mammalia > Rodentia > Heteromyidae > Dipodomys > Dipodomys ordii. The sequence goes on along the minus strand of NW_012267397.1, from coordinate 380,517 downwards.
CTGTACCTAAGCTTTTATGCTCAAGGCACTCTACCACTTTTCGACACAGCTCCACTTCCAGTTTTCTGGTGGTTACTTGGAGGTAAGGATATTTTTGCCTGGACTGGCTTTGAACTCCAATCCTCAGATCTCAGCCTCCTGAGCAGCTAGGATTATAGCTGTGATCCACCAGTGCCCAACTCTCCAGGAGACATTTGGTAACATCTGAAGACATTTCTGTTTGTTACAAGTTGGAGGGAAAGGGGATGCTAATGACATCTAGAAGATAAGAGGCAAAGAATCTTGCTAAAGATCCTGTGATATACAGGGTAGACATCTTGTCAATGGTGGTGGTGAGAAATTTTAAAAAATCTGAACAAAAAGTTCTCTTTCACACAAATCTTACATTCTCAGACTCCCTAATCTAACAGAAAGATAGAAAAGTTAAGCTAAAAAATAGCTAATTCATTCTGTCTTTACTTCTCACCTTCTGAAACTCACTGGTTCTTCTGAGACTCACCTTCAAACTCACTGGTTCCCTAATCTTGTACTGGAATGCATTGCAAAAATGAGAGTAGTATTAAAGAACAAAGATGATAAAAGCCTTAATTACTATTCAAGAAAATTTTCATGTAATTGCCTTACAAGATAACTCGAACTGCCTCAACCTCCATAAGTCTCTTTTCATCCCTGTCAACCAACCACTTCCCCAACCCCCATTGGGGTCTTATGTTTGCTTAGCTGCTGCTCTACCACTTGAACAAGGCCTCTACCCCAGCTTTTTGCTCATTACTTTGGAGATGTAGTCTCAAAGACTTCTCTGCCTGAGCTGGCTTTGAACAATTCTCCAGATCTCAGCCTCCTGAATAGCTAGGATTACAGAGATGGGCCATTCTCAGATGTGTGCCTATTCTACTTCACTTTTTAAGAACTTCCTCTCTCAAATAAATAATGTAATGTGTGGATTAAAAGAAAGAGGATTAAAAAGATGAAATGATTACTTGAGCATTTTCAGGTTCATCTTTAATTTTGTCTAGAAGTCCCTGCTGTGGTGCCATTGCTTTGTCATACTCATCATCCAAAGGTTCTTCTTTAATTCTAATATTTGATGCAAAGGAATTTCCCAGTTCGGAACCAATGGGTTCTTTATTGGCAAATGGGTAGCTGGAATCCTAAAACACAATATAAAGGATTAATAAATATTCAAATTTTAATACTATTCCTCTTCAGGTCCAACGCCCAAAGAAAAGCTCAAGGGAAATGAAGAATTTTATGGACATACATTAGCGTTCCTATGCCTAAAAGTAAATGTGTTACCAGTTACAATTATCAAATACAGATAAAGAACCTAGGAGCTCAGGCTTCTTAGACTGTCTCCAAAGATGTCCTTAACCAAATAATAAGTAAATTTAAAAAATAACCAGTGCTCTACCTAACATATAGTTAAAGACATAAAGAAAACTTTGACAGCAATCTACATACACACTGAAAACTTACCCTAAAGTTTGTTTCTGGGGTTTGTGGTAAATGAGTATGTAATGTTTCTTCAACTTGATTAGCTATTGAAAGAAAACAAACAAACAAACACATGTATATGAATAACAAATCTTATATAAGAATGATCTAAAAAAACTATCATTTTAATCATTACCACTCTTCTCCAAAGAGATTCATCAAAGTGAACTAGATCCCAAAACCACCCCAAGAAGATAGTGTTCCTCAAGTTCTGCACAACCTAGCCTCACCTACTCACCTACCTTTCATTCTTACCTAAAACCCTTCCCTTGCTCAAACATCATGCTATGAAACTGTTTGCTGTCCCCTTACTTCTGGATAATCCCTTTCCAAATCTTCCCTATCTTAATGTTTATACTAATGTTTTATAGTTTTATACTGCTCAGTTCAAAATTCATCTCATCTCTATAAAATATTTCCTATTTGCTAAAAGTTAAAAAATATCTATTAAAAAGTCACTAAAACATACTGTTTCAGTTACTTGAAAGAAAGCTAGTACTCCCTGTGGTAAACTCTTCTATCATTATTTTTAATTATAAACTAAATCTCACATTATTCAATTGGGCACTGATATTTCTATTTGTCTTATCTGTCCCTTCTACTAGTAGAAATTATGCTCCTTCAAAAAATCTAATTTTCCATATCCTCTAAAAGGATACTGAAAATGGACACTAAATTATGTATATTGAAAAACATAGTATACCTTTACATAGCCTTGCATATAATGAACACTCAAAATAACTGTTCTTTTTCATAGCACTGATTTGTTCTATTATTATCTTTCAGGTATGATTATTATATCTATTATATTCTGTCAGAAGAATTACAATAAGGGCTGGGAATGCAGCTTAGTGGTAGTGCTTGCCTAGCATGCATGAACACTTGGGTTCGATTCCTCAGTACCACATAAACAGAAAAAGCCGGAAGTGGCTCTGTGGCTCAAGTGACAGAGTGCTAGCCTTGAGCAAAAGAAGCTCAGGGACAGTGCCTAGGCCCTGAGTTCAAGCCCTAGGATTGGCAGTGGGGGGAGGGAGAAGGAGGGAAAAGAAGGATGGAAGGAAGGAAGGAAAGAATTACAGTGATTGGTATAGTGCACTTATTCTCCTCCACATCACTGAGATTTGTGGAAGGATTACAATTTTCACTGCACCAGGTTAAGTCCCAAGAACACAAAGATGAGTAAGAAACAACCTGGTCCTCAAGAAACTCCTGTACTAGCAGTAAGGCAGAAAGAAACAAAACAAATCAGAGCTTTATTATGTGATAAGTACCATAAATAATGAGGCAAAGACAAAATGCTGTGGAAATACAATGAAGAAAACAATTCTTAATGTACAGTGGAGATGAAAGACTACAGAATGCAAGAGATTTAGGAACTAGGCATCACTGAATATGACGTACTTTTATAAGCATATATTCTAAGAGAGAGAATAGCATACAGGCAAATAGGAGAGTAGGGCAGAGAAATATATATATATATATACATATATATATATATACATATATATATATATACATACATATACACACACACTAAATGGAACTAGAGTTAAAGCATAAGGGTACACTGGATAAACAGGCTAAAAGAAGCTTCAAAAATGCTGGTAAAACATGAAATAGAAGAACAAAAAAAGTAAATTCCCCTAATTTAGATCAATTGGAGGTATAATAGTTTAAATTAGGGCTTACAGCACAAACAAATCCAATTTCAGGTTCCGATAGTCAATCAAAGAAAATAAACTAATGATTAAAATATCTTGCCTTCTAATCAAAATATTACAACCAAAGGAAAGAGAAATGAGGTTTAGAGCTATTTTCAACCATTTATACTGTTATCAAAAGTTACTAGGGGTGGGTGGGATTCAATCATTCTACAGAAAACAATGATAAATGAAAAAGACAGGCTTACAGTGAATTAACTGTTCACATTTCACTTAACATCAAAAGTAATAAAAGCTATATTACCAGTACTTTTTATTATGTTTTATGGTTCTATGCCAACAGTTATTACCTGCTTTATCAAAAAAACTGCTTTTCAACCTTGAATCCAAATCTTTATGGGATTTATCCAACCGTTTTTCACGTTCATGATAAGTTAGGTCTCTATTTTTCTCCTTCCCAGAAAATGTCTCTTTGCTGTTTTCTCTTACTAAACTAAAATCTTTCCGTAATGATTTAAAGACAGAAACCTGATCAAACTGTTTAGGAAAGTCTTTTTTTAATTTATTTTGAATTTGTATTTCATTTTCATTGTCTGATTCATGCTGTGTAGCTCTTCTCTCTACTTCCAAGCTATCATCAGTATGAACTGAAGAAACAAGATTGTCCTTTGAACTAAAATCCTGTTCATCCTCATTGTCACTACCAACGACTGGAATTCCTGCAAGATCCCCAGAGTTCAAAAAATAATCATCTTCATCCAGCAATGAATTTTCAGATCCCGTTTGATTCGGCATTCCATAAGACATGCTGTCAAGGGTAGGAGTTAGGTTGTGATCTATATCTTCAGACATTTCTGTATCCATGATACCACCACCTTAAAAAGTAAAATACTGTTTAGACAAGTGACAATGCTAAAAATGGCCACAATTATAAGGTCTTTCTGGTATGTAACCAATATTTTTCTTTTCAGACACTATAGATACTATTATTATCATGGTATTACTTTAACATTTTGATATAGGTGTAAAAAATATTACTATCCCTACCTGAGAGTTTAAAAAAATGAGAAAACTTTAGAAACAATTTGATTTAGAGGAAAGACCACCAAGTTCAGAATCAAGACACATTTGTGTTTCAGGATCTAGTATGATCCTGAAAAGCTGTGGTCCTCAGAAGTAAACTCTGAATCTGTATAAAATAGCTTAATACTCACCTTGAAAAATAATTTGTGGTGAGGATTACTAGCACAGTGACTAGAACAGAGAAAGGAAAATGAAAGTAGTAATTATGATTTTTATAGTTCATGTAGGGAAGTTGGACCCTGAATATTTCTAATAGAAGCCAGATCTTTGGTCTCAGATTCCCATTTTCTCTGCACTAACACTTATACAGACTTGATGCAGCTGAAGTTTAAACTGATAAGTATTTATACAGAAATAAAATTTAGCTACCCTAAATTTTAAAGGACCTGTTCACTGTTCATAACCAAATGTTACTATCTTTGCATTCCAAAACTGCCCACCTTACACTGTCATCATTTGCCAGCTTTTTATCACAAGCTTGTACAATCTCTACATTAGTTTGTTTCTATTTCCTCTCTCAATAATCAGTCCTTTGAACTTAATGTAATCTGCTCCCAACTCTCCCTGCAACTAATCTCACTAATGTCATTGTCAAATCTAGTGCACATTTTTTTCAGATCTTATGCTCTTTTAGTTGTTTTTTTTTTGGGGGGGGGGTCCGGTCGTGGGGCCTTAACTCTGGGCCTGGGCACTGTCCCTCAGCTCTTCAGCTCAAGGCTAGGGCTCTACCACCTGAGCCACAACACCACTTCTGGCTTTTTTCATTTTGCTTATGTGGTGCTGAGGAATCGAACCCAGGGCCTCAGGCATGTAAGGCAAGCTCTCTACCACTGAGCCACCTTCCCAGCCCCCTTAGTTGCTTTATTTTATCCTGGATAAAAAAAAAACTTGGCTTCTTTTGACACTATACTTCTTCTTGCGTTTCTAATTAGCCTATTGATTTATTTTGGACTCTTCCTTCTCTGTTCATGCTTTTTTTTAGGATTCCAGATCTCTTATTTCATAGACTCAAACTATTTTATTTACCTGTATAACCTTGAATTTTCCCACTGACTCTAGTCACTTTAGCTTACCTATTCTTCAAAATTCAGATCTCTAAATCCACTTCTAATTCAACATATCATGTATTCACTCAAAGAAAATATTGTTTCCTACACTTCAATAATAGACATACCAAACCAGCAATCATTCAAGAGGAAAGAAACTGCTCCAATTTTCCTTTCTGCTGACAAATTCTATCCATTATAATTGTCAAATCTATTTCTTCCACTCAGCACCTAGTTCTAATACTCTGAATTTCTTCCTTACTATAGTAACATCCTCAATAGTATATTAACAAAGCCCTGAGTTCAATAGCCTGTAAAACACACACACACACATATACACACACACATACACACACACACATACACAAAACACCTTATATATCATATAATACACTAACTCAATTCACATAAATACCCAGGAAGCAACTATATTCTTACAAACACCATGCTCAAACCAAGTTTAATGGTCTGAAGAAGGCAAACAAAAACTGATAAAAATTAGAGGGACACAAAGCAAAGACTGAAAATAGCATCTTTGTTTTTATCTATTCTTGAAGCCCATTTGTTTGATTTTTCAACCCTTACCTGGACTCCATGATCCAATAAATTCCCTATTTGTAACTAAGTCCAAACTGTCCAGAACCCAAATGAAAGTTGACCTCAAGTTGCCCTCTCCATAGACATTAGAAGTGTCTTTCTACAACATAAATCGTTCCATATTACAACCCTCTCTTAAGATCCTTCAATAGGGCTGGGTTTGAGTCCTCAGTACCACATGCATAGAAAAAGCTGGAAGTGGTGCTGTGGCTCAAATGGTAGAGCGCTAGCTTTGAGCTGAAGAGCTCAGGGACAGCGCCCAGGCCCAGAGTTCAAGCCCTATGATGGACAAAAAAAAATAAAAATAAAAAAGATCCTTCAATAGCTCTCAATGCATAAAATATAGAGTCATTCATCCAGCACATGTTCTATAGTTAGAAAGTACTGTGCTAGGTTGTAAAGATGATACAAAAGTGAAAGAAAATTAGAAATAGTATTATGGTAAATAAAAATTTGAGTTCATGGTGAAGTTAAATATAGGAAAAAAAGCTTATCTTAATATTAAGAAACATGCTTGATATTATAGATCATTTATGTTATTATTTTAACAATAACTTTATTTTAATAAAATTTATTTTTAAATTAATTAATAATTTATAATTTATAATAATTTATGATTTTATTATAAAATCACTTATATTTCCTAAAATAAATTAAGACAACAGATGGTAAAACAGATGCTAAAATCTCGGGGGAATACACACTACAAAATTTACTGGCCCAGCACTGATATGTCATGCTTGTCATTCTAGCCTCTCAGGAGGTTAAGATGTGAGGAACAAGGTTCAAAGCCAGCCCAGGAAGGAAAGTCCATGAGACTCTTATCACCAATTAACCAGCAAAAACCAGAAGTGAAACTGTGGCTCAAGTAGCAGAGCTACTCTTGAATGAAAATGCTCAAGGTGCCTGCCTAGGCTCAAAGTTCAAGGCTCAATAGCAGCGTGTCTGTGAGCACTCGCATGAACACATATGCACACACGCACATTTACGGGTGAGTTATCAACATGCCTGATACTTACTCCCTCCTAGCATGACACAGAGAAAAAAGCATGACAAACTGGGAGTATTACAGTTATTTCATATACTATTGTTGTTTGGTTTTTTTTTTTTGGTCAGTCATAGGCCTTAAACGCTGGGCCTGGACACTGGCTCTGAGCTCTTTAGCTCAAAGCAATGACTATTTTGAGCCACAGCATCCTTCCAGTTTTCTGGTGGTTAACTGAAGATAAGAGTCTCATGGACTTTCCTGACAGGGCTGGTTTTGAACCACAATCCTCAGATCTCAGCCTCCTGAGTAGCTAGGATTACAGGAGTGAGCTACTGGGACTGATCTTAATATACTATTCTTTCAGTTTTCCCTTTATTTGAAAATTCTCATAAGAATAAGTTTATTCCTCTGGCTTTCAAGTTGGCTTCAAAGTGATTGGAGGAGAGAACTGTTCATGGCAAAGAATAAAAGTAGGGAGTCAGTGCTTTTCAACAAAAGCAGTTTTTAAACACCTGTTAAAGAAACAGATTGTCAAAGCGTACTGATGAACAAATCTACTGGCCACACAGTAAGCACCTAAAGGTAAAAATTAAGAACCTTTTCTATTCAATACTTAATCTTTACTAGCAAGCCACATAACATGTGTCCTGTAACTGTTTTCATGAATCAAATGCATTTTAAAGGGCCAGCAGTTTAAGTTCCAGATGAGCAATCAATACTGAAAAGTAATGTTGAAAGCAACTTTCAACAAATTTACATTTATTTATTTATTTATTTTTGGTTGGCCGTGGGGCTTGAACTCTGGGCCTGGGCGCTGTCCCTCAGCTCTTCAGCTCAAGGCGAGCTCTCTACCACTTGAGCTACAGCGCCACTTCCGGTTTTCTGGTGGTTTATTGGAGATAGGAGTTCCCGGTCTCTCCTGCCTGGGCTGGCTTTGAACCGTGATCCTCAGATCTCAGCCTCCTGAGTAGCTAGGATTACAGGCGTGAGCCACCAGCGCCCGGCTCAACATCTTTACTTTTAAATTCAGGATATAGTATATTAAGAGAAAGAGGTAGCCCCTGGGAAAAACCAGATTTTTTTTTAGGGAAACATTTTATAATTTATATATAAAATCTCAGTACAAAATCATGTAAAATGACAGGAATATCCACTTACATTAAAAGCCAAATAAAAACCAAAAATACCCCCCCCAAAAAAAAAACAACCCTACATACACTGAAGGTAAATTTTAATTAAAAAACAAGAGTTTGAACAAAACATTTTAAAATAATCTCGATTATTTGGCAACTTACCACATCACTGCAAGACAAATTTGACCTTAAGAAATGTTTGATTTTTAAGCCAGGCACCAGTGGCTCACACCTGTAATTCTAGCTATTCAGGAGGCTGAGATCTGAGGATCACAGTTCAAAGCCAGCCCAGGCAGGAAAGTCCGTGAGACTCTTATCTCCATTAAAACACTAGAAAACCAAAAGTGGCGCTGTAGTTCAAGTGGTAGAGCGCTCACCTCAAGCTGAATAGCACAGGGATAGCACCAAGCCCCACTACCAACAACAACAACAAAAAAGTTTGATTTTATGAAAAACACAAGTTGGACAGTATGCTCATGTGAGAATTTAAAATATGTATAAAAAAGAACCTGGTGATAAAGCCAGTTTCTCTACTGAAATAAGTGTAGAAAACAACATAAAATCCCGAAGCTCAATAGATAGGACTTAATCTTCACGGCATTTCTCTTTACTGAAAAGAACAAGAGGGCAATGTTGGTGGCAGCTTGGGACAGCACAGAGGAGGAACAAATGCCAGCTGGGGTGAAGGGGCTTAACTTTACCAGAACCAGTATCTCTCACGGTAGTGGGGCTGATAGAAACCAGATCTTTAACTCACACCAAAAAAAGTCCCAGTGGTGTAAGAAAATTAAGCCAGGCACTGGATGGTTCATGCCTATATTCCTAGCTACTTAGGAAGCTGAGATCAAGATAATCAAGGCCAGCCTAGGCAGAAAGATCCACAAGATTCCATCTCCAAAATAACCATCAAAGAGGGGGCTTGAGGCATGGCCCAAATGACAGAACACTAGTCAAGCAAGCTCAAAGTTCAAACCTCAGGGAAGGAACAAAGGAGGGAGGGAGGGAGGGAGGGAGATAAAGTAACTATGATGGTAGGATTATTAAGTCATAAGGTAAGAATAAGACTTTTTAATGGTAACACAAAATCCAGAATAAAAATATCTTACTACCTTCCTGTCTTCCTTTCTCTTTATCTCTTTTGCCAGTCTTGGGACTTGAACTCAAGGGTATGGGTGCTGACCCTGAGCTTTCATATTCTCAAAGCTAGAGCTTTACCACTGGAGCCACACCTTGAGCCTACCAGACACACCTGGTAGTTAAATTGAGATAAAAGCCTCATAGATTTTCCTGCCAGGCTGGCTTTGAACTGTGACCCTCAGATCTCAGCCTCCTGAGTGGCTGGGATTACAGGTGTGACCCAATGAAGCCAGAAATATATAAGCTTTCTTTTTTTTTTTTTTTTTTTTGCGTCCGGTCATGGGGCCTGAACTCTGGGCCTGGGTGCTGTCCCTTAGCTCTTAAGCTCAAGACTAGCATTCTACCACTTGAGCCACAGCACCACTTCCGGCTCTTTTCTTTTTGCTTATGTGGTGCTGAGGAATCAAACCCAGGGCCTCTGGCATGCAAGGCAAACGCTCTACCACTGAGCCACCTTCCCAGCCCTATATAAGCTTTCTTGACACATTACTGTTAAGAATTTATTAAGAATTTATTCCAGCTGGGCAGGTGTGATGGCCCACACCTATAATCCTAGCAACTCAGGAGGCTGAGACCTGAGGGTCACAGTTCAAAGTCAGCCTGGGCAGGGAAATCTATGAGCTTCTTATCTCCAATAAACTATTCAGAAAAGGGGGCTGGGAAGGTGGCTCAGTGGTAGAGAGCTTGCCTTGCATGGTTGAGGCCCTGGGTTCGATTCCTCAGCACCACATAAGCAAAAAAGAAAAAAGCCGGAAGTGGCGCTGTGACTCAAGTGGTAGAGAGCTAGCCTTGAGCTGAAGAGCTGAGGGACAGCGTCCAGGCCCAGAGTTCAGGCCCCAAGACTGGACCCAAAAAAAAAAAAAAAAGAAAAGGCCAGAAGTGGCACAAGTGGTAGAGAGCTAGCCTTGAACCAAAAAAGCTCATGGACAGCACTCAGGCCCTGAGTTCAAGCCCCAGAGAAAGAAAAGAAAAGAAAGAAAAAGGAAAGGAGAAAGAAAGGAGGGAGGGAGGGAAGGAAGGAGAGAGGAAAGGAAAGAAAGGGAAGGAGAAAGGAAGGAAGGAAGGAAGGAAGGAAGGAAGGAAGGAAGGAAGGAAGGAAGGAAGGAAGGAAGGAAGGAAGGAGAGGAGAGAGGGAGAGAGAGAGGGAAAGAAAAGAAAGAATAATGCAGGTATAATCTCAAAAGAGATCTAAAACTGAGCACTGGTGGTTAACATCTGTAATCTTAGCTACTGAGGAGGCTGAGACCTGAGGATTGGGGATCAAAGCCAGCTGGGGCAGGAAAGTCTGTGAGACTCATATCTCCAAATAACCACCAAAGAGGCATATTCACACACGTGTGCACACACACAGAGTCTATGAAAGGGAGTATGCATATGAGCAAATTATTGGAAACTGCCTCTGTTCAACAATGAAGTAAGTTTATTACTAATTTACCTACCATAGCACATTATAGTTAAAGAGAATGAGGCACTATTATATGAGTTTTCAACATTTACTAAGGGAAAATATGAATATACATGCATAATATTATATATACAATATAAGGACTATCACTACATTTAAGAAACTTTACATTAATTTGCTACCAAAAGCAAAATCAGGTGGCTGGAAGACAAAAATACTTCCCAAATAACCATTCTTTTCTTTGAGTTTCAAGTACATGAACTAATGACTACTACAAAAATATTTAAGTCAACTTGAAAACACACTGGAGATCTAAAATCTTTCTTAGAGATGTTGATTTCTAATAAAACATGTAAAGATTCTTTTGCATGCACGTGAAGGTGAGGGGACAGCCTCACTGTACCAAAAGGACTAGGATAAAAGACTCATCAGGACTAGAAAATGGGACTCGATAAACCACTGATATTTCTGGAATTCATTACCATTGTCCCAAAAAAAATTTAATCTGATATTCCTTCACAAATACCATGTTCACAGTTATTATAAAAGCATTTTGGTTTGGCTTCCTCCCTCTCTGTCCCCCCTCCCCTCTTGTCAAACTCCCCTTCTTTATGGTACTGCAAGTTGAATTCAGGTTATTCACTTACTAGGCAAGTGCTATATTACTTGAGCTGCAACTCCTTCCACCCCTACAATAGTGTTGCTTTCAATCTGCTTCAGATGAGGTGTCATAGTGATGACCTCAATGGCAATCCTAAATTATAGGTGTGCATTACACGACGGCTCTGCTTTGATTACTCAGACTTCATTCTCTTGTGAATGTCCCCATGGTACATGAAAAATTATTAAAAATTATATGCTTCAGCCAGGCGCCCGAGGCTCACGCCTGTAATCCTAGCTACTCAGGAGGCTGAGATCTGAGGATGGCGGTTCAAAGCCAGCCAGGGCCGGAAAGTCCGTGAAACTCTGTATCTCTAAAAAACCACTAGAAAACCAGAAGTGGCGCTGTAGCTCAAGTGGTAGAGCACTAACCTTGAGACGAAGAGCTGAGGGACAGCACCCAGGCCGACCAAAAAAATATATATATATATATAGGCTTCAAGTCGTGCACCAGTGGCTCACGCCTGTAATCCTAGCCACTCAGGAGGCTGAGATCTGAGGATCTCAGTTCAAAGCTAGCCCTGGCAGGAAAGCCCATGAGAATCTTATCTCCAATTAACCACCAGAAAACTGGAAGTGGCACTGTGGCTCAAAGTGGTAGAGCATTAGCCTTAAGTGAAAAAGCTTAGGACAGGACCTGGGCCTTAAGTTCAAGCCCCACAACCACCAGGGAGGAAAAAAAGGCAGAAAGAAAAAAATTGATCTATCAAGTATTTGAAAGCAATAGACAATTTTTATGCATTTAAATATGAAAGGAAATAATTAAAAGATCCTGGGTATGGATTAATGTGATTTATGCCTTACAAGGATCATGTATTTTCCATAAAATTTCTGTATACTATAAATGTGTTGCATTTAAGGTAAAGAATAGAGGCAGAAAGCCCAGTTAGAAATCCATTTATTATAATCCAAGAAAAAAACTAGTAGACTAGGATAGAGCAGTAAAAACTAAGTATGAGAAATGGTTAGATTTGCATGACATTTTCCAATACGCTGAAGTGCTAGGTACAAAAGGAATCAAGGAATACACAATAATATGCCATTTCATGAGACAGGAAAGTTAAAGGAAAACCAAATTGTAAAGAGTAGCACACATACTTTGTTTTTAGACCTTTCATTTTAGTATCATCATTAAATTTCTGAATCAAGATCTCAGAAGACAGTTGGATATATTAGTCTATAGGTGAAGATGATACTGTTAAAGAAATTTAGGGTTTATCAATGAAGAGATGATACCTAAAACTCATGAAGACGCCGGGCACCAGTGGCTCACATCTATAATCCTAGCTACTCAGCTGAGTTCTAAGGATAGTGGTTCAAAGCCAGCCCTGGCAGGAAAGTTCATGAGACTCTTATCTCCAATTAACCACCAGAAAACCGAAGTGCACTGTAGCTCAAGCAGTAGAGTGGTAGCCTTGAGTTGAAGAACTCAGGGACAGAATCCAAGCCTAGAGTTCAAGTCCCATGTCCAAAAAAGACCCAAAAAAAAAAGTCATAAAGACTAGATAAGATTACATATTAAGTTTATTTACTACAAATAGAGAATGAAGAATAAAGAGGGGTTGGGTAGCTCAATTCAGGAGCACTTGCCTCGTAAGTGCAAGGCCCTGAGTTCAGTCCCCAACTCTGAAAAAACAAAACAAAACAAAATAATATATGTTTTGTTTTTTTTTTTTCCTTTTAAGCTGGGCCCTGAGGGCTCACACCTGTGATCCTAGCTACTCAGAAGACTGAGATCTGATGATCGCAGTTCAAAGCCAGCCTGGGCAGAAAAGTCCATGAGAATCTTATCTCTAATTAACCACCAGTAAACGGGAAGTGGCGCTATGGCTCACCTAGAGCTGAGGAGCTGAGGGACTAAAGATCTGAGCTGAAGAGCTGAGCCTAGGCCCAGAGTTCAAGCCCCACAACCAAAAAAAAAAAAAAAAAAGAAGAAGAAGAGAGAAAAAGGAGTGACTAATAATAATGAATGCTAACATACTTCTAATTTGACAAAGAGCTATTTACCATTGGAAAATGGGGCTGGGAAGGTGGCTCAGTGGTAGAGTGCTTGCCTTACCATTGGAAAATGGGTGTACAAACCAGTGGAGTAATCTCAATAGAAGTTGACAAGAGTTAACTTTGAAACCATAAGTACAGATAATTCTTCAAGAAATTATCAAAATTAAAGAAAATAGGGACTGGCTATGTAGCTCAGTGGTAGAGTACTTGCCTAGCACACATGAAGCCCTAGGTTCAATTCCTCAGTACCACATAAACAGAAAAGACTAGATGTGGCACTGTGGCTCAAGTAGTAGAGTGCTAGCCTTGAGCAAAAGCAGCTCAGGGACAGTGCCTAGGCCTGAGTTCAAGCCCCATGACTAGCAAAAAAAATAAAGAAAGAAAAAATAAAGAAAATACACAGAAACTAAAATCCAAAGTCAATACAGGCATTTTCACTTTGTGTTTTGTTTTGTTTTTTGGGATTTTTTTTTTTAAGAACGGTGTTTTTATTTCTCATTTGTCTCATGGATTTGTCAGCCCAGGCTAGCTTCAATTACTGATCCTCAGATCTCAGCTTCGTAAACAGCTGAGATTACAGGTGTGAGCTGAGCTTAGATGGTTAAGATTTTGTAAAAGGATTCTTTAATAATTTAAGTACAATGTTTGGTAATAACAGCAAATTTCACTAGCCAAATAATTGACTTTTACTCCAGTTTTTTATGCTTGGCTCTTACTCTACTGGCATACTAACATTTCTAAATTATATCTAAGAATCACTTCATTTTAAGGTAAAACCATCAATTAAGAATCCAACTACCACATAAATGAACACTGTGAAAGAGCTATTCTTTTTATTTGTAACATGTTATTTAATTTCTTCTTTACACTTTTGTTATCAAACTATGATTTCTCAGAAATAAAGTAGTATCGATTGTGATTTTAACTTTAGAGATCATGGGTCTATAAAAATTTCCTGCAGGCCGGGCGCTGGTGGCTCACGCCTGTAATCCTAGCTACTCAGGAGGCTGAGATCTGAGGATCACGGTTCAAAGCCAGCCCGGGCAGGAGAGACCGTGAGACTCCTATCTCCAATAAAAAACCACCAGAAAAACGGGAAGTGGCGCTGTAGCTCAAGTGGTAGAGCGTCGCCTTGAGCTGAAGAGCTGAGGGACAGCGCCTAGGCCCAGGGTTCAAGCCCCACGACCGACAAAAAAAAAAAAAAAAATTTCCTGCAGTTGTTACTTTTCCCTGTTATATAAAGGAACAGAGAAATAAAAGTACAAGGAAACTCCTTAGAATCTAAAAACAAATGATATACACAAAATGAGGTGAAATCGCACATTTTAAATAAAAGCTTAAATTAGTATTTTGTCACAGAAATATTTACAATAATTTCTTATTGCTATTCTATATAATACAACTTCCTAAATAATAAAAGCTACTTTAAATGGTAGAACCACAAATGTAGTTTGTTAATTAATACTCACATGAAGCTAGAAACCATTAAACATGTAACATGCTTTAAACATTTGTTTTTACTTGAGTTTCACAGAAGTACATCTGTCAATCATGGGATGATTGGGCAAAACTAATGGCTATGCTAAGTTCATTTCTTTCTTGAATAGATCATAAATGTTGAAGCCATTTTCACACAACTGAAAATGGTTTCTCTAAAGTAGAATAAAAGTTAGACACATATAAGCATGTTGGCTTACCTAGTCTTTCTGAACTATTTCAATTTTCACACAAACAACAGCTTACTTTTCAAAGAAAGATTCCACTAGTTTATGAAGGCAAAATTAAAATTACATACTCACAATGACAACCACTACTAGAACAAACAAATTTGGGAACAAACGTAACTGACTCTTCTTGGTAATCATATCAAATTCTATGTCTTAAAAAAAAAAATACTCTTCTAGAACTACTCTAAAATCCTGATTCTCATCAATGAACATTAACTTCGATAAAAAGAACACCAATTCCTATTTATAATCCTAAACTGAAAAGGCTAATAGCCATAGAACAACTTTTCATAAAAATTAGATAATACCTAGAATACATCTCAGTCTTCTTTCAAATTGCAGCTGTCAACAACACAGCCTGAGCAGAAAGTCTAAGAGACTCTATTTCCAGTTAACCAACAAAGGACTGCAGTAGCTCAAGTGATAGGGTGCTAGCCATGAGCAAGCAAACTGAGCAAGTTCAAAGCCCAAAGTTTAAGCCTCACTACAGAAAAAATATATATGTAATTTCAGGCCCCCCCCCACCAAAAAAAAAAAACCTCTAGAAACCAACCATTTGTTCCTTCATTTTTGTTTTTTTGCTTTTTATTTTTTGGGTTTTTTTTTTAACTCAGGGCCTGGGCACTGTCCCTGAGCTTCTTTTGCTCAAGTCTAACACTCTACCACTTGAGCCACAGCGCCATTTCTGGCTTTTCTGTTTATATGGTACTGAGGAATCAAACCCAGAGCTTCATGCATGCTAGGCAAGCACTCTACCTCTAAGCCACATTTCCAGCCCCTGTTCTTCATTTTTTAACAAGACAACAGACCAGTTTTTTGAAAATTGTAGCACTACAGAAGCAATGAGCAAGATTAATGATGCTTATACTCACAGATACTCAGCATGTACCTAAAAACCTTCACTGTCCTGTTTAAACTGAAACACACAGAGCATGTACAATACAGAATCATAAACTTTGTGGAGTAAGACTTATCCTTTTTTTTTGGTGCACTGCTGGTGAGCAACCCAGTGCCTACTGTATGTTGCATGTACTTTACTGATTAACTAAACCACAGATAGCCCCACAACTTTTCTATTTTGTGACACTGAAGTTTGAACTCAGAGCCTTGCACTTGCTAGGCAGTACTCTATCACTTGAGACACACCCAGCCTTTTTTCTTTCTTTCCTTTTTTTTTTTTTTTTTAAAGTGCTGGTAATGGTGCTTGAAATCAGGGCTAGTCCCTTACCTTTTATACAAAGGATGGTACTCTACCACTTGTAACACCTCTATTTCTACTTTTTGCTTTAGTTATTCTTTAAATAGGGCCATCCTTTCTTCCCAGGGGCAACCCGAATACCCATCCATTCTATTTACACTTGTCACAAAATTGGGATGGGGACTAGGAATGTGGCTTAGTGGAATAGAGTACTTGCCTAGCATGCATGAAGCCCTAGGTTCAATTCCTTAGTACTCCATAAACAAAAAGAGCCGAAAGTGGTGCTGTGGCTCAAATGGTAGAGTGCTAGCCTTGAGCAAAAGAAGCTCAGGGACAGTACCCAGGCCCTGAGTTCAAGTTCCAGGACTGCCAAAAAAAAAAAAAATTGGGATAGGCATGAACCACCATATTCACTTTCACTGGGGAGATAGGATGTCCCATTAACATTTTGTCTGCCATGGCCTCATGCCTGATCATTCTGATCTCAGCCTCCACAGTATCAAGGGCCACAGATGTAAGAGACCGTATCTTTTTACAACATTCAAGTTTTCAATATTTCAGGATCATATAGTTTCTGAAAGTAGAACAAAAGTAAATTTAAACAAAAATAAATGAATAAATAAAGCAAAAGTCATTCAAGTCAATAGCTATAGATATAGTATATCAGAGAGGTGTCAAATAGTAGTTAGACTATTTATCTTCTCTCCTTTCTTAACATACAATACTTAGCTGCTATCTCCTCCCTTCAAATAAACAGGTTCGTCTTCAAATCACAAATCTAAATTTTAATTTCGTACTTTATATAATCCAGAAAACAAGTACTGTTAAAGTATCTTTGTAGCCAGCTGCCAGTGTCTTATGACTATAATCCTAGCTATTCAGGAGACTTGAGATCTGAGGATTGTGGTTCAAAGCCAGCCAGGGCAGGAAAATCCATTGAGACTCCTATTTCCAATTAAGCACTAAAAAAGCCAGAAGTGGAGATGTGGCTTAAGTGTTAGAGTGCTATACCCTTGAGCAAAACAGCTCAAGAAGAGTGCCCAGGACCTAAGTCCAAGCCTCAGGACTCGTAACAAAATATATATATTTTTTCTTTTTTTGGTCCGGTCATGGGGCCTGAACTCTGGGCCTGGGTGCTGTCCCTCAGCTCTTCAGCTCAAGGCTAGCACTCCACCACTTGAGCCACAGCACCACTTCCGGCTTTTTTCTTTTTGCTTATGTGGTGCTGAGGAATCAAACCTAGGGCCTCAAGCATGCAAGGCAAGCGCTCTACCACTGAGCCACCTTCCCAGCCCCCCAAAATATATTTTTTAAAAAGGTTGCATAATTGTATTTTCACACACTAGTCATTGTAAATTCATTTTTATTTATAACAGCATTTTGTTATTCTCATGAGTTCATCAAACATAAGATATACCAATTTTATTAGCTAATGTTATCTCCAACAAAGGTCAATGTAGACTAAAAGGGAGAATGAAAAAGTTCAGAAGGCTGAGGTTAGGCTATACTCATCCCTCCACCTATGAAAAAAGCTGTCTTTAAATTGGGTATGATGCTTCACACTTGCAATCCTAGCTACTAGGGAGGCAAAGGATCATAATTCAAGATCAATATTAGCAAACCCCTGCCTGATCCAACTGCTCTGTGTAGCTATCATCACAACTATGCAAGATATAAAAAAAGAAGGATCACAGTCCAAGCCAGCAAGGGCATAAATAGGAAAGCCAATCCCAAAAATACTAAAGCAAAAAGGGATGGGAGTGTGGCTCAAGTGGTAAGAGTACCTGTCCAACAAGTGCAAGGATCTAAGTTGTAACTACAGCCCTTACCATGGTATGCTTCTGGATACTTCCTAAGTCTATCACTACAATGGTCAGTTTGAAATACTGAACAGAAATGTAATCATTTTTTTTCCTGGACATGAATTCTAAGACAAAATCAAAGGCCCTGAATGACCACCAAGACTTTGTAAACATTAGGTACACAGTAGTCTGCCTTATCATTCCTGGATAGATACTGAAATCCTTCCCTGGAAAATGGCCAAACTAGTCACTTCTTTACCTCCAAAGCTTTCGATATTCCTTTCATGTTTTAAGATATAAGAAAAGGAGAAGTAAAGGGTAATCTTTATCATACTATTTGCATACAACATTTGATATAAAAACCTTTATTAACCTCCAGCATTTTTTTTTCCTTCTCTTTGTCCTGTGGTGGTAGGAATCAAGCCCAGGGCCTCCCACTTGCTAAGAAAGCACTTTACCACTGACCTTCTTTTTCCAGCTTAATAGCAGTTGATAGAGCAGAGCAAAACCCCACAGTGTATCAGAAATATAAATCTCGGGGCTGGGAAGGTGGCTCAGTGGTAGAGTGCTTGCCTTGTATGCATGAGGCCCTGGGTTCGATTCCTCAGCACCACATACACAGAAAAAGCTGAGCACCACATACACAGAAAAAGCTGAGCACCACATACACAGAAAAAGCTGCAAGTGGGTGCTATGGCTCAAGTGGTAAAGCGCTAGCCTTGAGCTGAAGAGCTCAGAACAGTGCCCAGGCCCAGAGTTCAAGCTCCACGACCAGCAAAAAAGAAAGAAAGAGAAAGAGAGAAAGAGAGAGAGAGAGAGAGAGAAAGAGAGAGAGGAAGGAAGAATTCCAATATTAGGAACAGAGCACAACTACAATAATTTAAAGCCTTCAGATTCCTGATTCTTTTTAAAATTGTTTCTACAAAAGTAAAAAATAAGATAAAAGGACCAAGTCAACTTAAAGTGTCAGACTAAAAACTTTGTAAGAAGTCATTTAGTTCATTTTTTATTATTAATATTCAGATTTGAGGGGCTGGGAAGGTGGCTCAGTGATAGAGTGCTTGCCTTGCATGGATGAGGCCCCGGGTTCAATTCCTCAGCACCACATATGCACTAAAAGCCGGAAGTGGCACTGTGGCTCAAAGTGGTAGAACGCTAGCCTTGAGCTGAAGAGCTGAGAGACAGCGCCCAGGCCCAGAGATCAGGCCCCACAACCAACCATACAAAAGAAAAAGAAGAAATAGAAACTTGAGCAAAGGTATGTACAGCGTAAGTTCTCAAAAATTATTTCATGAAAACAAGAAGCAATAGCAGAAGGATATATTCCAGTACAAAGATCATCAAGTTACTTGAAACTTTTCTCCTAAGAACTTGAAATTTAAAAATAGTATTCAGAAAAACTGAAAACCACTGGAACAGAACTGCTTTTTTTCTGGGTGCTGTCCCTGAGCTTCTTTTGCTCAAGCTAGTGTTCTACCACTTGAGCCACAGTGACATTTGCAGCTTTTTTAGTTAAATGATGCTTTTGTTTTTAACTCCAGCATTTGACAGTAAATTTTAAAGCAACTTATTAACAGCCTGGGCAGAAAAGTCCATGTGACTCATATCGAATAAACCACTAGAAAACCAGAAGTGACGCTGTGGCTCAAGCGCTGTGGCTCAAGTGGTAGAGCACTCGCCTTGAGCTGAAGAGCACAGGGACAGCGCCCAGGCCCAGAGTTCAAGCCCCACGACAAAAAAAAAAAAAAAGCTTTAATAATTTATCAATGTTATTCGTTGAACTTAACTCTCCACAAATATTTCAACAAGCATATAAAGATATAAACATTTAGTGTTGTTTATAGTAATAAAAATCTGAAAATAGTTTACCCTTGCATATAAGAGGCTAGTTAAATTACAATCGTACTATAAAATAATACTTAATGACCATTAAAAAGAATATAATAGGTCAATATTCATTGGCACAGAAAGATATCTATGCAGTAATAATATTCACATGATTCATCCACAGACATAAATCCCATATACCATACAACTCTGTATACTCATAGAAAAAAAGTCTGGAAAGATATATATTAACTTGTTGTTATAACTGGTTATTTCTGAAGAAGGATAATGGCAAAGACTTTAACTTTCTACTTCATTCATTTCTATACTGTAAATTAAATGTATTACTTTTATAATCATAGAAACAAAAGTTACTTTTTAAATGCTATAACATAGACCCCAAGGAGAAAAGTAAGAGACTGTAAATGAAGCAGAAACCTTTGGAAATGATAAACATAACTTTCTATATGATTGATACTATTACAAAGTTTTGCTGTATTTAATACACTAATAACTGAGAAGAAAACATTTACTGAATAATACTAAGATTCACAATTCAAATGAACCTATTAGTACTAATACAAATAATGAGATCTAAACTATCAAACTGGACTAATTATCATGTAAGTCAGCCCTAACTAAGCAGTCTAACAATTACATGCTTTATCCAGAATTACATCTACCTAAAGACATTATTTTTTTTTCTCAAATAGTACTTACAGTTCTCTACAATTTCATCAAAACCTGCACCATTTTTCTTTTCAAACTGAAAAGGCAAAAAAAAGAAAGAGAAAAGTAATGTCACTCTCAAATTCTTAATCTTAATTTTTGGTGTCCCACCCTGTTCCCCCAGGAGCTATAATTTTCAAGTCAAATTATGCACATGTACAACATCAACAAAAATACTTCCAAATAGAATAAAATACAAACTTTAGATAAGTAAAAACTTCACAGATCAAAGCCTTCCAACAAAAACATCTATGAGATAAAGTTCATCCTTTTTTGTCATTCTTACACGACAAAAGGGTGACCACAAACATTTGTAAAAATAAAATACAGCCAATGATTAACCAGTGACCAACAATATTAATGAAAAACTACTATGTAAAGTTTTTCATCAAAATTAACAGAACATATGACAGTGATAGCTTAGGCTATTGCGAGTAATTTGTCCTTCTTTAAGTAAAGCCGTATTACAGGGAAGGTTCCTTCCTACTAAGTTAGGGCCTAACAGAGAAGCAGAACCAAGAATGGAGATATACAGTAAAGCACAGGCAACTCTATCAAAGAACTCTATCTACCCTTAACAACCTCAGAATACACGTCTAAATATTCTAGCCTCTTGCTTCCATGCCTACTACACACTAATGACACAAAAATACAGAACTACGGCTTCTTGATCCAGACACTGCTTCTCTAAGCAAGAGATAAAGTTTTAAGGGAAAAATTAATTACCTACTGATCTTCAGAGGAAACACAAGTGACTTTTAGTGATCAACAGTATCTGATACTCACAAATATTAACACTAAATCCCAAATCCCAGGTTTCTGAAATAAACCAATGTTATGAAAGAGAAAGTTTAAGATGAACAAACAACAAACCATCCCAGAAATAAACAGGTAATTTACAGAAAAGAAATTTCAAGGAAAGTATTTAAACATATCTGAGAAATGTGACAGGTACAGATGAAAAGAAAGTACATGTGGCTATGAAAGGGGGATATGAAGCCGGGCGCTGGTGGCTCATGCCTATAATTCTAGCTACTCAGGAGGCTGAGATCTGAGGATCCCGGTTCAAAGCCAGCCCAGGCAGAAGAGACCGTGAGACTCCTATCTCTAATAAACCACCAGAAAACCGGAAGTGGCGCTGTAGCTCAAGTGGTAGAGAGCTCGCCTTGAGCTGAAGAGCTGAGGGACAGCGCCCAGGCCCAGAGTTCAAGCCCCACGACCGACAAAAAAAAAGAAAGGGGGATATGAGAAAGTATTTGTAAGCAAAAGTATTAACTAGGATAATGACAAAATTCTTGACCAATGTGAAAACTAAGCAAAAAGATAAAAAGATAATTTATGTGACATAAAAGAATGAAACAGAAGGTGTAATAGCAACCTCAAAAGTACCTTAAAAGAAGAAAATAATGGCAGGTACTAGTGGCTCACTCCTAACTACTCAGGAGGATGAAAATCTGAAGATGCCAGCTGGAAGCAAGGTAAAGAAAGCAGACAAATCTGGGAGACTCTTATCTCCATTAACTATCAAAAGCTAGATGTGGAGATGTGGCTCAATATTAGAATACCGACCTTGAGCAGAAAAATGCTAAACAAGAGCACAAGGCCTTGAGTTTAAGCCCAATAACCTGCATCAAAAAAAGAGAGGGGAGGGGGGAAAATGAAATAGAAAAACAAATTGTCTAAAACCAAAAATATGAATATTTTAGATTGAATGAGCCCACTCAATACCAAAGAAGTAATGGGAACAGGGGAATACATTCTGGTGAAATTTAAAAATTTAAATTCTAAAACAAGAAGATTTAAAAAATGTGTATCTGGACACCAGTGGCTCATACCTGTAATCCTAGCTATTCAGGAGGCTAAGATCTAAGGATCACGGTTCAAAGCCAGCCCAGGCAGGAAAATCCATGAGACTCTCATCTCCAATAAACCACTAGAAAACCTTAAGTAGTGCTGTGGCTCAAGTGGTAGAGTGCTTGCCTTCAGCTGAGAGACAGTACCCAGGCCCAGAGTTCAAGCCCAGGGCCGACCAAAAAAAAAAAAAAAAAAGCAATGCCAACCTCTAACCGTGTTCCAAACTATACTACAGAAACAACATTATACAGACACAGAAAAGCATAGACACAAAGAACAAAGCAATGGAACATAACATTGAGAAATGAATCATGTAGAGCCACCTGACTTTTGAATAAAGTACTTCAAAACATATTGGAGAAAAGACAATCTAGTGTCTTCAACAAATGGTGCTCAGAAAACTAGCCACCTACATGTAAAAGACTGGAACTAGATACCCATTTATATGTACTAATACCAAGTGAAACTGGATCAAAGATCTTTTAATAGAGTCTTTTAATGAGAGACTTTCCAGTAGTTACACATCTAACAAAGAGAATGATGAAAGAATATACAGGAACTCCAAAAATCTCTCAATAAATCATCTTCCAATCATTCCAGACAATTCTCAAAAGATGTACATGGGCCAACAAATAGAGGAAGAAATGCACAAACAAAATGAAATCTCACTTCAGTAAGAATGCCCATCATTAAGAACACAAATAACGCCGGGCGCTGGTGGCTCACGCCTGCAATCCTAGCTACTCAGGAGGCTGAGATCTGAGGATCGTGGTTCAAAGCCAGCACGGGCAGGAAAGACCGTGAGACTCCTATCTTCAATAAACCACCAGAAAACCGGAAGTGGCGCTGTAGCTCAAGTGGTAGAGCGCTCGCCTTGAGCTGAAGAGCTGAGGGACAGCGCCCAGGCCCAGAGTTCAAGCCCCACGACCGACAAAAAAAAAAAAAAGAACACAAATAACAAATGCTGGTGAGGTAACAAAGAAAAAGGAATCCTTATAAACCACTGAAGGAAATGTAAACTTTTGCAACCATTATGGAAGGCAGTGTGGAGGTTCCAAACAAAAACCTAAAAATGAGGGCTGGGAAGGTGGCTCAGTGGTAGAGCGCTTGCCTTGCATGCATGAGGCCCTAGGATCCATTCCTCAGCACCACATAAGCAAAAAGAAAAAAGCCGGAAGTGGCGCTGTGGCTCAAGTGGTAGAGTGCTAGCCTTCGGCTGAAGAGCTGAGGGACAGTGCTGAGGGACAGTGCCCAGGCCCAGAGTTCAGGCCCCATGACCGGGTCCAAAAAAAAAAAAAAAAAGAGCTGAGGGACAACGCCTAGGCCCAGAGTTCAGGCCCCATGACCGGACCAAAAAAAAAAGCCTAAAAATGAATTTTGATATGATCTAGCCATCTATTCATGAGCATTCATCCAAGGGAACATAAGTCAGGATAAAATAGAAACACCTGTATGTACTGCGTGTTTTGCAGCATTATTCAAAATAGCCAACCCATAGATTATGAAAATATGGTAGAAGATGAATGCCAATTGCTCACACCATTAATCCTAGCTACTCATAAGGCTGAGAGCCAGAGAACTGTAGTTCAAAAATGGTCTGTGCAGCAAAGTCTACAAAACTATCTGTAAAATAAGCAGCAAAAAGCCTAGTTGGCATTCTGGACAGTAATCTGGAGACTCCTCAAAAAACTAAACATAGATCTTCCTTACAACCCACCCATACTCCTACTGGGCTTCTACCCAGAACATCATGAGCCAGTGTACTGTAAAGACACTTGCACATCCATGTTCACTGCTGCACTGTTCGCAACAGCCAAGTTATGGAAATGGTCCAGATGCCCAACAATACATAAGTGGTATCTATACACAGTGGAATTTTACACAGCCATCAGAAAGAATATTATTGTATCACTTGCAGGGAGCTGGATGGACCTAGAACAAATCAAGCACAGAGACAAATGGTACATGTTTTCTCTCATATGTGGAAGCTAGATCTAAAATACAAAAGGACATGATAAATTACACAAGACTACACATTCACAGAAAGGAGAATACTCTTAAGGGAAGAACACAAAGGTGCAATGCCTCTGTGCCTCTGATCACATATTTACCAAGATAAACTCCAGGAAATGGAAATAAGAGGTTTTTTCCTTTGTTGTTTTTGTTTTATTTTGCCTTGTTTGTTCATTTATCTGTCTTTAGGAGGAAAGGGGGTCACAGAAACAGAGGGACAAAGGGTGAACAAATGCAGCAGTGGTACTGACTATATACTATGTTGGAAATGAACTATATGACTTGTAAGTGGGGATGGAAGGGAAAACTGGGAGACAAAAGGGGACACGGTTCCAAAAAGAAATGTACTCATTACCTGACTTATAATATTACAACGACTCTCTACATCACCTTTATAATAATAAAAAAATAAAATGTATACTTTAAAAGGCCTTATTGGAAGAGTGCCAGAGCACAAACTGAGAGACAAGCCAAGCAAGCAAGCACAAGCCCCTGAGTTCAAACCCCAGCACACTCCAAAAAAGAGAAAGGAAAAAAAAAGAAAATGTGAGCCTGGCACTGGTGGCTCACGCCTGTAATCCTAGCTACTCAGGAGGCTGAGATCTGAGGATCCCGGTTCAAAGCCAGCCCGGGCAGGAGAGACCGTGAGACTCCTATCTCCAATAAACCACCAGAAAACCGGAAGGGGCGCTGTAGCTCAAGTGGTAGAGAGCTCGCCTTGAGCTGAAGAGCTGAGGGACAGCGCCCAGGCCCAGAGTTCAAGCCCCACGGCTGACAAAAAAAAAAAAAAGAAAATGTGGTATATACACACATGGAGTATTATTCTGCCAAAAAAGATTAACTAAATTATATCATTTGCAAATAGATGAAACTGCAAGTCATCATTTTAAGCAAAATAAGCAAAGTTCAGAAAAACAAGCATCACTTTTTCTCACATATGTAAAGCTAGATCCAGAAGATAAATACCATCATAAATACATATAGGATCATCTATGTATAGAACATGTTTGTAATTGTGGTAAAGAGGGAATTAGAAAAGGGAGGAGAAAAGAGACTGATGACAGTAAAAAAAATTATCAAACTATTTGTATATGTGTACCAAGATGGCATAAGAAAACTCAATGAAGATCTGAATAAGAAGGGAGACGAGAGAGGGGAGCTAGAAATGTGGTTCAGTGATAGAGTGCTTACCTAGCATTCATGAAGCCCTGGGTTCAATTCCTCAGTAACACATAAACGGAAAAAGCCATAAGTGGGGCTGTGGCTCAAGTGGTAGAGTACTAGCCTTGAGCAAAAGAAGCTCAGGCCCTGAGATCAAGCCACAGGACTGGCAAAAAAAAAAAAGGAGGGGCTGGGAAGGTGGCTCAGTGGTAGAGTGCTTGTCTTGCATGCATGAGGCCCTGGGTTCGATTCCTCATCACCACTAAGCAGAAAAAACCGGAAGTGGCGCTGTGGCTCAAGTAGTAGAGCGCTAGCCCACAACCAAAAAAAAAGGAGACAGAATGGGGGAACGAGAAAGAGTAATTGAGGGGATAGATCTGATGTATAATATATGGTAATATTAATGTGTGAAATATAGTGAACTGTCATCAAATAATCAACATACATTTTAAATATGAGTAAGAAGAATATAACAGAACTGGATTGGGAATGTGGCTTAGTGGTAGAGTGCTTGCCTAGCATACATGAAGCCCTGGATCTGATTCTGCAGAAGCACATAAACAGAAAAGGCCAGTACTGTGGCTCAAGTTTTAGAGTGCTAGCCTTAAGCAAAAGAAGCTCAGGGATAGTGCCCAGGCCCTGAGTTCAAGCCCTAGTATTGGCAAAAAAAAAAAATGGCAAAAAAAAAAATATATATATATATATATATATATACACACCAGAACTTCTTTACACAATCAACATACACCTTAAAAAAGAAAACATAAGTGGGGCTAGCAGTGTGGCTTAGTGGTAGAGTGCTTGCCTAGCATGCATGAAGCCCTGGGTTCGATTCTTAAGTACCACATTAACAGAAAAGCCTGGAAGTGGTGCTGTGGCTCAAAGTGGTAGAGTGCTAGCCTTGAGCACAGAGAGGCTCAGCGACTGTGCCTAGGCCTTGAGTTTAAGCCCTAGAACCAGCCAAAAAAAAAATATATATATATATACATGACAGAAATATAAAACATGAACTGTATGGAGGAGAGGATGAAAGACAGTAGATATGGTTGAAGTACATTAAATATGTATATGGAAACAATGAAACTTTTTTTTTTTTGGTTTGTTGTGGGACTTGAACTCAGGGGCTATGTGTGCTGTTTCTGAACTCATTTGCTCAAGGCTAGCACTCTATCACTTTGAGCCACAGTGGCACTCCCAGTTTTCTGGTGGTTAGATATAAGAGTCTCATGGATTTTCTGGCTCGGGCTGGCTTTGAACAGCAATCCTCAGAGATGAGCCTCCTGAGTAGCGAGGATTATAGGTGCGAGCTACCAGCGCCCTGCTGAATTCAACCCTTTTTGAGATATGGTGTTTTTATATTGCCAGCCTAGATTATGGTCATCCTATTTATGCTTCTGCCATAGCTAGAATGGTAATAAATGTCACAACATGCAGCTTTTTCTGTTCAGAGGTGGAGGTCTCCTGAACGTTTTGGCCCCAGCAGGTCTGAACTGCAACCTTCATGATCTCAGCTTCTTCTAAAGCTGGGACTGGCCTGTGCCACTACATTTAATTACTGGTTGAGATGGGGGAGGGGAGAATAAGATGGACTGCCAGACAACAACCATAAAATATCTTTCATGATTTCTGACTCAATTCCTTTTTCTCTTCAGAATCTATAGTCTAGGGTCTGGGAAAGTGGCTTAGTGGTAGAGCACTTGCCTTGCATGCATGAGGCCCTGGGTTAGATTCCTCAGCACCACATAAGCAGAAAAAAAAAAGCCGGAAGTGGCGCTGTGGCTCAAGTGGTAGAGCGCTAGTCTTGAGCTGAAGAACTGAGGGACAGCGCCCAGGCCCAGAGTTCAGGCCCCACGACCGGACCAAAAACAAACAAACAAACAAACAAAAAACAGAATCTATAGTCTATTCCATCATAATAGATTGTTCTTATTCATGGAGTGAAAATGATGCTTTTGTTTTTAACTCCAGCATTTGACAGTAAATTTTAAAGCAACTTATTAACAGTATGTACACACTATTGCATGCAGCTATTGTGTGTGTGGGACAAGTGAAATACTGTTTTAGATACAAGCTACCTAACACATCCTAAATTCTCAAGAATTGAGAAATTTCAGAAATTCAAGCCTAGTATCTTAGTATTGATGGCCTAGCTAATTTAGAACCCTAGCACCCTAAATTGGTCTGTTATGGTGTTTCTTTAAGGTTGTAAACTCAAAATGAATTTTAGTATTAAGAGTGAATAAGGTATTTACTGTATCTACTGGAAGAATGCTCAATCAATTAGATGTTAATATTTTTACATCATTAAAGGAAGACATCACTGTTGTGAAGGGCTCCAGAGGAACTCTCTGGAGTGACTTCAGTCTTACCCTTGTAGAACTGAAGTCTTGTCAGAAAGAAAAAGATCCCATTTGGGTTGACAAATAGTGGGTAAATAGAAAGTAACTGGCTACTGTGTGCACTATCTGTATCATGTATATAACATGAACACATGAGCAGTATTGTAGTGTTATACAATAACAATTTGTTTGATCTCTTTTCTATCAACATTGTTATTTAGGAGATTGGTTTTTTGTTAAAATCCTTGTTTTCCGAACTTTATAACTTAACTTTGGTGGGGAGGGACGGTGAAAGGGGGGCAGAATGCAAAGGGATGGGAAGGGGAAACAAAGGAGGAGGCTACAATGCTTGATAAGAAATGTACTCATTATCTTGCCCATGTAACTGTAACCCCTCTGTACAGTATTTTCACAATAAAAAAACTGGAAAGCAAAATAAATAAATAATAAAATGCCTGTTTTCTTTTTTTTTTTTTGGGGGGGGGGGCCGGTTGTGGGGCCTGAACTCTGGGCCTGGGCGCTGTCCCTCGGCTCCTCAGCTCAAGGCTAGCACTCTACCACTTGAGTCACAACGCCACTTCCGGTTTTTTTTTCTGCTTATGTGGTGCTGAGGAATCGAACCCAGGGCCTCAAGCATGCAAGGCAAGTGCTCTACCACTGAGCCACTTTCTCAGCCCTCCCTGTTTTCTTTTTTCAGTAAAAATTCACGTATAAGCCAGGCACTAATGGCTTACACCTGTAATCCTAGCTACTCAGGAGGCTAAGATCTGAGGATTCGGTGAGAGCCAGCCCAGAAAGGAAGCTCCATGACTCTTATCTCCAATACATTACTCAAAAAAGCCAGAAGTGGTGCCATGGCTCAAGTAGTAGAGCACTCACCTTGGACAAAAGAAGCTGAGGGGCTTAGGGCATAGCGTTCAAGCTCCAAGGCCAGTAAATAATAATAATAATAATACAGTGCAGAATTCAGATGAGGACAGGTGTTGCTTGTTTAGTAACCTAAGCCAGAAAAGATTATTGAATACTCAAAGGAAATGAAATGGAACTTATTTCCAAATTCAGCTGCTTTAATTCAGTAGGCAAAATAATTTATCAGAAAACTATTTTTCAGAAACACAGCTACCATATAAATGTTTACTGCCAGACATCTAGCAGTAAGGGAGCCTGAGGACCACCTACCAAGCCACAGAGCATAGGTACCTAACAGGCAGGTAGAACTCTGAAGATGGGGACATGGCAGTTTTCCAAGGCGCCATCCTCCTCAGCTAAGAAACAATCCTATCACCTGAGGCCAAAACAACAAAGAATCTTGGAATAGGACATCTGTGAAGTACTTACTACTGAGAGCCAGGACTAAGGCTCTATGTACTAACTGCTAAGAAAGAGATAGCGCCCAGGCACCTCATTCAAAAGAACATGATTACTAGCTGGGCACCTGTGGCTCATGCCTATAATCCTAGCTACTAGAGAGGCTGAGATCTGAGGAATGAAGGTCAAAGCCAGCCCAGCCAAGGAAAGGTCTGTGAGACTCTTACCTTTTAATTTACCAAAAAAAAAGGCACAAGTGCAGCTGTGGCTCAATTAGTAAAGTGTCAGCCTTAAGCAAAAAGACTAAAGAACAGCTGCCAGGCACTGAGTCCAATCCCCAGTTCCAGCAGCAAAAAACAAGACATGATTTCTGCCACCCCATGTACTCCACAAAGAGACACAGAGAGATGAACACATACACATTTAGAAATTTTATATTTGTTTTATGTAAGTTCTGTCTTTGTTGGTGTTTTTAACTGTTTTAGTTTCTTATGTAAATATTTGAACTTTTCCCCTATATATCTGATATAGGCCATTTACTTTCCCATTTTTTTACTTTTAGTACAGGCTACTTATCCCCATATTTTCACTTTTTAGCTCTGCTTCTCCCTCTCTTCTTTTCTCCAAACTCATATCCGAACAACACTACCTACCTTCTAGTACACAACTGCAATCATATCTTTGTCCTCTTTTTCTATAGCCCTTCCACTGAGTGGAGAAGAGTTTCAAATTGATTATCTGATAACTGAAAAGCACCCCTTAAATCAAGTTAGCTACAAAAAGATATAC
Source organism: Dipodomys ordii (assembly GCF_000151885.1). NCBI lineage: Eukaryota > Metazoa > Chordata > Mammalia > Rodentia > Heteromyidae > Dipodomys > Dipodomys ordii. The sequence continues at coordinate 350,565 of NW_012267397.1, read as the reverse complement.
CTCAACCAAGCCAATAACCCTAATTTAAATACTCTACAAGAATTCTCAAACAAAAACAGACATGAAAGATGGAACTCTCCGCCATGACACAACCCAAGATTCATAAAACCCCTCAAAACACGGGCTGGGAAGGTGGCTCAGTGGTAGAGCGCTTGCCTTGCATGCCTGAGGCCCTGGGTTCAATTCCTCAGCACCACATAAGCAAAAAGAAAAAAGCCGGAAGTGGCACTGTGGCTAAAGTGGTAGAGCGCTAGCCTTGAGCTGAAGAGCTGAGGGACAGCGCACAGGCCCAGAGTTCAGGCCCCACAACCGGACCCAAAAAAAATAAAAATAAAAATAAACAAGGCAATGTGTCGCCTCAAAAAGCCAACAACTGCGAGGCACCAGTGGCTCACACCTGTAATCCCAGCTACTTGGGAGGCTGAGATCTAAGGATCCCAGTTCAAAGCCAGCCTGGGCAGAAAAGTCAGTAAGACTCTTATCTCCAATTAACTACCAGAAAACTGGCAGTGGAACTGTGGCTCAATTGGTAGAGCATTATCCTTGAGCTAAAGAGTTGAGGACAGTGCCCAGGCCTAGAGTTCAAGCCCTACAACTCCACAATAAAGGGCTCAAGTGACAATGAAGAAAGTTCAAACAATGAACTCAAATAAAAGGAGAGCAAGTGGTATATTAAGAAACCTGAACAAATTCAAAACAGGATACAAACAACCAGAGAATCCAAACGTATGATAGAAATGAAGACAAAACACTATGTGAAAAAAAAAACACTACGTGAAAGAGAAATTCTTCGATTTAAAAAAATCTTCAAAAATAATCAAATTGAAATACTAAAATTTAGGAACCCAAAAACCCAAATAAAACTTAATCCAGGAGCTGGAGAAATGGCTCAGTTGGTAGAGAGCCAGCCTTTGAGCAAAAGCATCAGACACCAAATACAAGACCCAGTCCCTGAATGGTAGGATAAACTCAATTGAAAGCCTGGCAACTAGGAAAGAACAAATTCAGAAATTGAAAGGTAACAGAGACTGAAGATGAAGGGGAGAAAGACGATGAAAGACATTAGATAAAATACTTCAAGAGGCTGGGAAGGTGGCTCAGTGGTAGAGTGCTTGCCTTGCATGCCTGAGGCCCTGGGTTCGATTCCTCAGCACCACACAAGCAGAAAAAGCTGGAAGTGGCGTTGTAGCTTAAGTGGTAGGGCGCTAGCCTTGAGCTGAAGAGCTGAGGGACAGCGCCCAGGCCCAGAGTTCAGGCCCCACGACCGGACCCAAAAGAAAAAACAAACAACAACAACAAAAAACCCTGTTTAAAATAAAATAACAAAATAACAAAAGTACTCCCCAATCTCAAGAAAAAGAGGACATCCATAATCGACAAGGCTCGTACAACACTAAACAGGCATTATCAGAGAAGAAACACCCTTAAAATAGTTAAAATACAAATTATACAGAATAAAAAATGTTATTGAAGCTGGGAACAGTAGCTCATGCCTGTAATCTTAGCTACTCAAGAAACTGAGATATGAAAATTGAAGTTCAAAGCCAGTCTGGGCAAGAAAGTCTATGAGACTCTTATTTCCAATGAAGTACCAATATTGAATATGGAGTTCTGGTTCAAGTGGTAGAGTACCAGCCTTGAGCAAAAAAGCTTAGGGACAGTGCCCAGGTTCTGAGTTCAAAAAAAGAAGAGCACAAAAAAAGAAGAAAGACTATTGAACAATGAAAAAGAGAAAATGTAAGCTTCTTACAATGGTAGGCCTATTAGAATAACAGCAAATTTCTCAACACAAACTCTAAAAAAGCAAGGATGGCATGGAAGAACATATTTCAAGGCCTGAAAAAATAATAACTGTTGGCCAGGTACCAGTGGCTAATGCCACTAATCTAGCTACTTAGGAAGCTGAGAACTGAGGATTGGTGGTTCCAAGCCAGCTGGGGCAAGACTCTGTTAAGACTCTTATCTCCTATTAACCATCAAAAAAGCGGGAAGTAGAGGTGTGGTGCAAATGACAGAGCACTAATCTTGAGCAAAAAAGCTCAGGGATAACATTGTTCAAGCCCCAGAGCAGCACAAAAATAATTATAATTATTACTATAACAACTGTTGCTAGTTACCAGTGGCTCACACTTGTAATCCTAGCTACTCAGGAGGCTGAGACCCGAAGGTTGTGGCTCAAAGCCAGCCTGGGCAGGAAAGTCTATGAGACTCTTATCTCCAATTAACCACTAGAAGACCAGAAGTGGCACTGTGGCTCAAAGTGGTAGAGCACTAACCTTGAACAAAAAAAGCTAAGTATAAAAAAGCTAAAGTATATGCAAACCCTCAACTCAAGCCTTAGTACCAGCACAAAAAATAAAGACACAGACACCTGTATTACAAAAAAGACACCAGGATGTGGCTTAGTGGTAGAGTGCCTGTCTAGCATGCCTGAAGCACTGGGTTCCATTCCTTAGCCCACATAAACAAAAAAGCCTTAAGTGGCGCTGTGGTTCATAGAGTGCTAGCTTTGAGCAAAAGAAGCTCAAGGACCATGCCCAAACCCTGAATTCAAGCCGGGGGGGGGGGGGGGGGGGGGGGGAAACCAATCATTTGCTCCTTAAAACAAGTCACCAACAAATACAACAAAGATACAGGTTTAGAATCAAAGAATGAAAACAAAACTTCTAACCAAATGAATCCCTAAAGCAAGGGTCTATACTTACACATTATAAAATAGATTTCAAACTAAAATGAGTCAGAAAAGACAAAGATCCCTTCATATTAATTAAGTAATGATGCATGAAGAAGAAATTATAGTGATTAACAAGTATACACAATAGATTTATACTCACGTTAAACAAACACTTCTGGACTTATAAGCACTGTCAGATCCCAGCACAATAATAGTGGGAGACTTCAACACACCACTCTCACCAATAGATAAATCATCTAAACAGAAAAATCAACAACAACAACAAAAAAAATCCCAGAATTAAATTACACTGTAGAACAAATGGAGTCAACAGACAGCTAGAGGATTTCATGTAGTAGTTGTCCAACACATATTCTTCTCAATAGCCCATGAAACTTTCTCCAAAAGAGTAAACTAGGATACATACACTAAAATTAACAAGAAATTATAACCCAATCTCACTGATAAACACTGAGGCAAAAGGGGCTGGGAAGTTGGGTCAGTGGTAGAGCGCTTGCCTTGCATGAATGAGGCCCTGGGTTCGATTCCTCAGCACCCCTTAGGCGAAAAAAAAAGCCGGAAGTGGCACTGTGGCTCAAGTGGTAGAGCACTAGCCTTGAGCTGAAGAGCTGAGGGACAGCGCCCAGGCCCAGAGTTCAGGCCCACGACCAGACCCAAAAAAATAAATAAATAAATAAACTGAGGCAAAAATTCTCAATAAAATCCCTAGAAACCAAATTCAACAACACATCAAAAATATCATCACACCAGGACCAAGTTGGTTTCATCATAGGCACGCAAGGATGGTTTGACATGTAAATCAATAAATATATAAATCAGCCTGGCTGCCAGTGGCTCACGTCTGTAATCCTAGCTACTCAGGCAGCTGAGATCTGAGAATCACAGCTCAAAGCCAGCCTGGGCAGAAAATCAGTGAGACTCTTATCTCCAATTAACCACTTGCCTTGAGCTGAAGAGCGCAGGGATAGTGCCTAAGCCCAGAGTTCAAGCCCCACGACTGATGTACGTGTGTGTGTGTGTGTGTGTGTGTGTGTGTGTGTATCAATATAATAAATCACATAAACAGAACCAAAAGCAAAAATCACATTATCATCTCAAATGGAGATTCACAAAAAGCTTGACAAAATCCAGCATTCTTTTATGTCAAAAGCTCCAAGAAAATAGTAGTAGAAGGAATGTACCTGCACTTTATAAAGACTATATATGACAATAGAGAAAAACTAAAATCATTTTCCCTAAAATCAGAAACAATCATCCACTCCAATTCCTAGCCAGAGCAATAGAGAGGAGAAGGAAACAAAAGGCATCAAACAAAGAAGTCAAATAATTCCTATTTGCTGATGATACAATCTTATTCTTAACAGATCTTACAGACTTCATCAAAAAGTCTAGAACTGCCAGGCACCAGTGGCTCATGCCTGTAATCCTAGCTACTCAGGAGGCTGAGATCTGAGAATCACAGTTCAAAGCTAGCTAGGACAAGAAAATCTGTGAGACTCTTATCTCCAATAAACCACTAGAAAAACCAGAAGAGGGAGGGAGGGACGGAAGAAGGAAGGGAGGGAGGGAGGAAGCAAGGGAGGGAAGACTGCCAAGTGCCATGGCTCATATCTGTAATCCTAGCTACTCAGGAGGCTGATATCTGAGGACAGCAATTCAAAGCCAGTTCAGGCAAAGTCCATCAAGAAGCCCAAAGTGGAGCTGTGACTCAAGCGCCAGAGCATTTATCTTGAACACAAAAGCTCAGGGACAGTGCCTAGGTCAGAGTTCAAGCCTCAGAATTGGCAAAAAAAAAAAAAAAAAAAAGCCAAAACACTGCATGATATCCATGTTACAATATATTCATATACAAATACGGAGCATACAACAGATATATATATAGATACATTGCACACAGAAATATCCTGAAACTATGGGCTGGAAGGTGGCTCAGTGGTAGAGCGCTTGCCTTGCATGGATGAGGACCTGGGTTCGATTCCTAAGCACCACATAAGCAAAAAGAAAAAAGCTGGAAGTGGCGCTGTGGCTCAAGTGGTAGTGCTAGCCTTGAGCTGAAGAGCTGAGGGACAGCGCCCAGGCCCAGAGTTCAGGCCCCACGACCAGACCCAAAAAAAGAAAAGAAATATCCTGAAACTAAATATGCTCAATATAAACAGGAAAGCCAGGCTCTAGTGCCTCACTCCTATAATCCATCCTAGCTACTGCAGAGGCTCAGGTCTGAGGACTACAGTTCAAAGCCAGCCCAGCAGGAAAGTGCATGAGACTATTATCTGTAATTAACCACCAAAAAACCAGAAATGGAGCTGTGACTCAAGTGGTAGCCTTGAGCACAAAATCTCAAGCTCAAGGACAGCACCCAGGCCCTGAGTTCAAGCACCAAGACTGGCACAAATAGAATGAATGAATGAAATAATAAGTAATAGTTACAACTGAAACTATGAATTTTTATTTATTTTTTTGCCAGTCCTGGGGCTTGAACTCAGGGCCTGGTCACTGTCCTTGAGCTCCTTTTGCTCAAGGCTAGCACTCTACCACTTGAGCCACAGCCTTTTCTGTATATGTGGTACTGAGGAGTCAAACCCAGGGCTTCATGAATGCAAGGCAAGCACTCTACCACTAAGCCCAATCCCAGCTCCTATTATGAATTTTTAAAAGGCACAAAGAAAACTAACAAGTCAGTCAACATGCCATATTATCAGAATTTACCTAAGAAAATGGTATGGAAATCAGCTAAACAGAACAGAACACTTGGAAAAGACTTAAAGGTATATGGTTAAAAAAAAAAATCTAGGGGGCTGGGAAGGTGGCTCAGTGGTAGAGCACTTGCCTTGTATGCTTGAGGCGCTGGGTTCAATTCCTCAGCACGTAAGCAGAAAAAGTCAGAAGTAGCACTGTGGCTCAAGTGGTAGAGTTCTAGCCTTGAGCTGAAGAGCTGAGGGACAGCACCCAGGCTGAGTTCAGGCCCCATGATGGGACCAAAAAAAAAAAAAAATCTAGTAATAGTTACACAGGAGCACTTTTGCCACCAAGAAGATACCTAGATTTCAGTTGCCAAAACTTGAAAAGGTGAAGGTACAGTATTACTAACATATCTTGGTTGATAGAAGCCAAGTACGCTGCTCTTTATCCCAAAGCACATAGAACCCCCCAAAAGAATTACCTCATCCTTGGGGCTGGGCAGGTGGCTGTGGTAGATTGTTTGCCTGGCATGCATAAGGCCCTGGTTTGATTCCTCAGTTAACACATAAGCACAAAAAGCTGTGGCTCAAGTGGTAGAGCGCTAGCCTTGAGCTGAAGAGCTGAGGGACAGCGCCCAGGCCCAGAGTTCAAGCCCCATGACCAACAACAACAACAAAAAAAAATTACCTCATCCAAAATGATACTAAATGTCAAGATTTCAATCTAAAATGACATGGACTACACTGTAGTTGTTAAGTATTCATTAGCAATTTTGGGGGGTCAGTCCTGAGGCTTGAACTCAGGGCCTGAGTGCTGTCCTTGAGCCTCTATGTGCTCAAGGCTAGAGCTCTGCCACTTAAGCCATAGTGCTACTTCTGGGTTTATTGTGAAAAGTTCAATGGAGGTAAGAGTCACTGAATTTCCTGCCTAAGCTGGCTTTAAACCATAATCCTCAGATCTAAACCTCCTGAGTAGCTAGGATTATAAGCATGATGCCACATGATGCCAGCACCCTACATTATTAGCAATTTTTTTCTTTTTTTTTTTTTTTGCGGTCGTAAGTCCTGACTCTGGGCCTGGGCACTGTCGCTTAGGTCTTCAGCTCAAGGCTAGTGCTCTATGACTTGAGCCACAGTGCCACTTCCAGCTTTTTCTGTTTATGTGATGCTGAGGAATCGAACCCAGGGCCTAACCCTAGCCACCTTCCCAGCCCCCAATATTAGCAATTTTTGGGGGGGTCCGGATGTGGGGCCTGAACTCTGGGCCTGGGTGCTGTCCCTCAGCTCTTC
>NW_012267397.1:328538-343457 GCF_000151885.1 Dipodomys ordii | reverse complement strand
AAGCTCAGTGATAGTGCCCAAGCCATGAGTTCAAGCCCCAAAATAGGGGCCTGTAAAGTTCTGTCCTTCACCCATTATTGCCATATTCCTATCCCCTATCTTTCAATCTTGTTTATGGTACCATCAACTATCTAGTTTTTCAGGTATGAGGAGCCACAGCTGAGTGGCAGAGCATGGGCGTAACGTGGGGCTCTACCCTTAGCACTGACTGGGAAGGACAAGTATAGAAGGGGCAAAGTTCTTCAAGCTGAAAACCTAGCCATCAGTGGTCTTCATTTTACTATTCATCCACAAGTACTAGTGAGTCTCTAAAATATCCCAACTATATGGGGCCAGGAAGGTGGCTCAGTGGTAGAGTGCTTGCCTCGCATGCATGAGGCCCTGGGTTCGACTCCTCAGCACCACATAAGCAGAAAAAGCCAGTAGTGGAGCTGTGGCTCAAGTGGTGAGCGCTAGCCTTGAGCTGAAGAGCTGAGCGACAGCGCCCAGGCCCAGAGTTCAGGCCCCACAACTGACAAAAAAAAAAAAAAAAACATAAAATTTCCCAACTATCATCTCCATCCTACTCTGATTACTTTCAGATTACCAGAATGGTATTATTAATGTCCCATCTTGCTTTCTGAAGTTCATCTCCTACAAAGGAACCAGAGGTTCCTTTGAGATGAAGAGCTGAGAGACAGCGCCCAGGCCCAGAGTTCAGCCCCACCACCACCACCACCACCACCACCAACAAGATACATTCACCAACAGGCTTCTAAGAGACATATCTCCCTACCCCAACCACTATCATATTATTCTACATAATATTCTTCACTACCTAAAATCCTTTCCTTTATTTACTATCTTGCTAACACAACCTGTCTTTCTTGTTCATTACTATTTGTCCAGAGCTTGGAATCAAGCCTGACCCATGTCCTAAATATTTGTTGAATGAAAAGATCTGTCCAGTCTGATGGATTTGCTCTATTGGAGCCAGAGTAACAATATATCTCTACAGGAAAGAGACTGAACCTCCAAACATTAGCTTATACTATCAATGTTAGTCAGGAGTCACGTAGGAAATAAGGTTATTGGAAAAATGGGAACAAATGGTTCTTTCCCTAGCTTTCAACTTGCTTCCAAGTTGCATAGGAAAACTGCCCTATGCTCACCAAGAAACAGAATGAAGGTGCAACTGATGCCTGCTCTCATAGGTGAGCCATATGGAAGAGCCAGTCACATTTGTTCTATCCCTGTTACACTGAGTTTTAGTAAGGCAAGTCTTTTCAAAAGAAAAAAGAAATCAGGCTGGGAATGTGGCTTAGTGGCAGAGTGCTTGTCTCGCATGTATGAAGCCCTGGGTTTGATTCCTCAGCACCACATAAACAGAAAAAGCCTGAAGTGGCGCTGTGGCTCAAGTGGTAGAATGCTAGCCTTGAGCAAAAGAAGCTCAGTAACAGTGCCCAGACCTTGAGTTCAAACCCTGGACTAAGAAAAAAAAGAAAAGAAAAAAGTTATAAGGCCAAGGAGATATGTCTGATAAAACCATTCATGGTGGGACGGGAAAACACATGTGCAGACAGAGACAGAGTAAGAGTGAGCGAGTGAGAGTCAGTCAGTGAGTTCTTAGGGCAAAGAAAACTAAAAGACAAAACACATGAGTACTCAAAGTAGGGCAATAGCCGTAAACATATAAAAATATTTCTAAAATTGCCAGGCACTGGTGGCTCATACCTGTAATCCTAGCTACTCAGGAGGCTGAGATCTGAGGATCTCGGTTCAAAGCTAGCCCAAGCAAGAAAGTCCGTGAGACTCTTATCTCCAATTAACCACCAGAAAACCAGAAGTGGTGATGTGCCTCAAGTGGTAGAGTACTCACCTTGAGCTGAAGAGCTCAGAGACAGCGCCCAGGTCCAGAGTTAAAATCCCACGATTGACAAAAAAAAATCTAAAACCAAGTCCTAAGAGTTTCAACAAGACTTAGCAATTTAAACTAGACTGAAAGTTAGAAGCAAAGGTGAATCAAGAGGTTTTTCTAACTTGGGTGACTATTAGCCAATAAAAAAAAGGAAATCAATAAAGAAAAACAAGTTGAGAGTGACAGAGGTGTGGAGAGGTATGGCTCAAAAGGCAAAGAGTCTATCTAGCAAACAGAAGGTCATGTATTCAAACCCATGGGGGGGGGGGCGCGGCACAATAGGTTGCAAATGAGAAAGCTCTAATGAGAAAAAGAAGTAATTGATAGAGAAAAGGGAATAGGAATTCAACTTCAGGCAGTTAATATTCAATATTTGTAAGACACCAAAAGAGCTCAAAGCATAATGTGGAAATAAAACTTTAGAGACTAAGACAAACAGAACCAAAGAAATGAAAAGGAACTCACCTAGTAAATTTAACGGGTAGATGGTAAAAACACTAATATAGAAAGAAAGAGATTGCCTAAGAATACAGGTTGGGAGCCAGGCGCTGGTGGCTCAAGCCTGTAATCCTAGCTACTCAGGAGGCTAAGATCTGAGGATCACAGTTCAAAGCCAGCCTCACCAAAGCCAGCCTGGGCAGGAAAGTCTGTGAGACTCTTATCTTCAATAAACCACTAGAAAACCGGAAGTGACACTGGGGCTCAAGCGGTAGAGCACTCACCTTGAGCTGAAGAGCTCATAGCACCCAAGCCCAAAGTTCAAGCCCCACAACAAAGAAAAAAGAAAAGAATAGAATAGAAACAGACTGGGGAAAACAATATGCATGCAGGAAAAGAGATAAAAAGAGCCAGGTGCTGGTGGCTTATACCAGTTAATCTAGCTACTTGGAGCTGAGAGGATCACTGTCCCAGGCCCTGAGGCCAACGCAGGCAGAAAAAACGCACAAGACCCTTTTTCAACCATGGTGGTACACGCCTGTCATCCTAGTTACCTAAAGGCTGCACCACCATGCCCTCATCCTAGCTACCTGTAGGCTAACACTAAAAGGATTTTGTTTGCAAAGTCACCCCAGGCAGAAAATAAGACCTTATCTCGAGAGTGAGAGAGAGCAGTAAAAAAAAAACAAAAAACAGCTGTAGGCTTGGCTAAGCAGTAGAGCACCTCTCTCGTAAGCTCGAATCCCTGAATTTAAACCTCAATATTGCCAAAAAAGAGGAAGAAGGGAAGGGAAAGAAGGAGGGGGGGGGAGAGGGAAAGGAAAGGAGGAAGAGAGAGAGTTGTAAAGCAAGGAGCCTCTGGTCTCAGCTGTGAGCCATGAGAATGACATCTTATGAAAAATATAAACATTATAAACAGGGGCTGGGAAGGTGGCTCAGTGGTAGAGTGCTTGCCTTGCATGCATAAGGCCCTGGGTTCGATTCCTCAGCACACATAAGCAGAAAAAGCCGGAAGTGGCACTGGGGCTCAAGTGGTAGAGTGCTGGCCTTGAGCTGAAGAGCTGAGGGACCGCACCCAGGCCCAGAGTTCAGGCCCCGCAACTGACCAAAAAAATAAAAATAAAAAAGAAAGCCATGTTGAAAAACCGATATTATATATCAGTGCCAGAGGATAGAAGTCTGTTTTAGATGTATTGTGGTGTCAATACATTTGTTCAGTCTCAATTAATACAATCCATTTATTAACAGATGAGGCAGCTTTAGTGAAAGGAGCAAAAAAAAAAAATTATAAACATTTCAAAGAGAGAAACAGCAATGGAGACAGATGTCTAAGAAAAATCAAATAACAATGTCTCTGAACAGCAAGTATGGCACAAGTGGTAGAGCACTCACCTAAAAGCTTGAAGCCCAGTACTGGGGGGAAAAACATTTTTTTGCCTGACTGATGATATAAGACCAACAAGAGCTCTCTCCTCTGGCAACTGTATTAGAATATAGTTTTGTACTGCCCAACATCTAAAATTAACATCAGTCTGTAGGCTACACTACTGCTTTTTGTTAAGTTCAAAACTTTTTTTAAAGATTATCTCTGGAAAAGATCCACAAATTTGGTGATTATTAGGTCATTTGAGTAATCTTCGTTGGTCATGGGGCTTAAACTCAGGGCCTGGTGCTGTCCCTGAGTTCTTTGCCCAAGGCTAGCATTCTACCACTTGGAGACACAGCTCCACTTCTGGTTTTCTGGTAGTTAATTGGAAAAAAGATTTTCACATACTTTCCTTTCCAGGCTGACTTTGAACAGCGATCCTCAAATCTTAGCCTCCTGAGTAGCTAGGATTATAGTGTGAGCCACAGCACCCAGATTTTGGGTAATCTTAAAGAGAAGAATTTCAATAACAAAAGGGAAAAAGAAGTCAGATGTGGTTGAAAAGTACATTGGAAGGTCTGGGAAGGTGGCTCAGTGGTAGAGCACTTGCCTTGCATGCTCGAGGCCCTGGGTTTGATTCCACATAAGAAAAAAGCCTGAAGTGGCGCTGTGGCTCAAGTGGTAGAGTGCTAGCCTTGAGCTGAAGAGCTGAGGGACAGCACCCAGGCCCAGAGTTCAGGCCCCACGACCGGACACACACACACACACACACACAAAAGTACATTGGAAATAAGCAACTGACACTATCTCAAAGATTTTAGTCTGAGCTGGTACTGGTGGTTCATGCCCGTAATCCTAAACTACTCAGAGGAGACTGAGAACTAAGGATCTTGGTTTGAAGCCACATGGGACAGTAAAGTTCAGTGAGAGCCCTATCTCTAATAAACTACAAAAAAAGGTGGAAGGGGCTGGGGGTTTAGCCCAGCAGAAGGGTGCCCGCCCGGCTTGCACAAGGCCCTGGGTTCAGTCCTCAGCCCTGGGAAAAAAAAAAAAGTGGAAGTGGAGATGTGGCTCAAATGGTAAAATGCTAGCCTTGAACACAAAAGCTCAGTAACAGTACCCAGATCAAATTCAAGACCCAGGACCAGCAAAAAAGAAAAGAAAAAAAAGACTTCAGCTGGGTGCTGGTGGCTCACACCTGTAATCTTAGCTACTCAGTAAGCTGAGATCTGAGGATCATGGTTTGAAGCAAGTCTGGACAAGAAAGTCCATGAAATTCTTTTTTTTTTTTTTTTTGGGGGGGGGTTCAGTCGTGGGGCCTGAACTCCGGGCCTGGATGCTGTCCCTCAACTCTTCAGCTCAAGGCTAGCGCTCTACCACTTGAGTCACAATGCCACTTCCGGCTTTTTTTCTTTTCGCTTATGTGGTGCTGAGGAATGGAACCCAGGACCTCATGCATGCAAGGCAAGTGCTCTACCACTGAGCCACCTTCCCAGCCCCATGAAATTCTTATTAAACTACCAAAAAAAAAGAGTAGAGCTGTGGCGCACGTCATAAAGTGCCAACCTTGGGCAACAAAAGTTCATCAACTCCAACTTGAAAAGCTTGAGTTCAACTATGGTCCCTAAACACTATTTCCCATTGAAAGATATCAAGGCTTCCTGAAGAACTGGGTAATTTCAAGTCTGATATATTAATGTATAAGATGAGCCTGGGAACATCTTTTTGTCCAGAAAGGAAAACATACTCCAAGAAGTTTTTTTGTTTTTTTTTGGGGGGGTGTCCAGTCGTGGGGCCTGACCTCTGGGCCTGGGTGCTGTCCCTCAGCTCTTCAGCTCAAGGCTAGAGCTCTATCACACTTGAGCCACAGCACCACTTCCGGCTTTTTTCTTTTTGCTTATGTGGTGCTAAGGAATTGAACCTAGGGCCTCAGGCATGCAAGGCAAGTGCTCTACCACTGAACCACCTTCCCAGCCCTCCAAGAAGTAATGAAAGTAAATCAAAGGAGCCCAGGTGCTTGAGTATTTCATTCTTTTTGAGGCTAATATAAATAAAATGGCTTTCTCAATTTCCTCTTGGGACTGTTCACATGCATGCAGGCAGGAAGGCAGGAAGATGCAGGCAGGGATTTTTTTTTTCTGGCTACTTTTTCATATAATTTTAATTAGTAAGGTGTTATACAGAGGAGTTGCCATTTCATAAGTCCAGAAATTGAGTGCATTTCTTTTTTGAACATTGTCACCCTTCTTTTCTCCCTCCCACTGTTTCCCCCTCCCATCCTTGCCCACAAATTGCATAGTTCATTTTCCACATAGTGTATATTGAATACTATCACTGCGTTTACCCTTCCTCATGCCCTTTCTGTGTTCTCTTTCTTCAGAACCTAAAGAAAAAAAAAAAAAAAAAGAAAAGCCCCAAAGCAAAAACAAATGCCACCACTAACAGCAACAACCAAAAAACCCACACTTCCATTTCCTGGAATTTGTTTCAATAAATAGTATTTTAAATCTTCAGAGGAGTTACTTAAGCGTTTGAGCTCCTCCCCTCCCCTAAAGGTATCCTCCCCTTTAGTCTATTTATGTGTGAATGCCTAGAGTCCTATATAAGTTATCATGTTCATTGTATTTTAGAAGTAGCTTTCCCACATGAGAGAAAACATGTGCCGTTTGTCTTTCTGAGCTTGGCTTACCTCACTTAACATGCTTTGTTCTAGGTCCTTCCATTTCCCTGCAAATGATATAATTTTATTCTTTCTGGTGGATGAATAAAATGTCATTGTGTATACGTACTACATTTTTCCCAATCTTGGAGCTTGAACTAAGGGCCTGGGCACTCACTATCCCTAAGTTTTTGTGCTCAAAGCTAGTAGAGCACTTGCCTTGAGCTGAAGAGCACAGGGACAGTGCCCAGGCCTAGAGTTCAAGCCCCACAACAGACCAAAAAAAAAGGGGGGGGTGTTTTGATTTGCATTTCCTTTATGACCAGAGATGTTAAATATTTCCTCCTGTGCTTATTTACCATTCTTACGTCTTCTGAAAGTCTTCTGAGAAGTCTGTCGTTAGCTCCTTTGCTCATTTATTGATTGGCTTAATAGTTTGGGGAGGGGAGTAATTTCTTGACCTTCATATGTATTTTGGATATTAGGCCCTTGTTGGATTTAATGATAGTAAAGATCTACCAGTCTGTTGGCTGTCTTTTTAGTTCAGCAGAAACTTTTTTTTGCCAGTTATGGGGCTTGAACTCAGGGCCTGGACACTGTCCTGAGCTTCTTTTTGCTCAAGGCTAGCACTCTACCACTTGAGTCACAGCGTCACTTCCAGCTTTTTCTGTTTATGTGGTACTAAGGAATTGAACCCAGGGTTTCATGCACGCTAGCCAAGCAATCTACCATTAAGCCACATTCCTAGCCCCACAAGTCTTTATTTTGATGTAATCACATTGTCAAGTCTCTTTCCTATATGCTGAGCCCCTGGGAAGGCGGGAGGATTTTTAGGGGTTGCCACATCTAAGATCATATTATCACAAGGCACTGGTGGCTCACGCCAGTAATCCTAGCTACTCAGGAGGCTGAGATCTGAGGATCATGGTTCAAAACCAGCAGGAAAGTCCTTGAGACTCCTATTTCCAATTAACCAACAGAAAACCAGAAGTGGCACTGTGGCTCAAGTGGTACAGCTTCACCTTGAACTGAAGAGCTCAGGGACAGCGCCCATGCCCAGAGTTCAAGCCCTATGACTGACAAAAAAAAAAAAGGTCATAGTATTTTTAAAGATAGATAATTTTACTTATTTCCTTCCAATTTGTATATGTTTTGTTTTTACTCTTTCCTGTTTTGACTAGAAGTTCAATTACTATATGGAGTGAAAATGACAAAAGACATTGACTTTTTTTTGTTGTTGTTGTTGTTTTTTTTGTTGTTGTTGTTGGTCGTGGGACTTGCCTGGGCGCTGTCCCTCAGCTCTTCAGCTCAAGGCTAGCGCTCTACCACTTGAGCTACAGCACCACTTCCGGTTTTCTGGTGGTTTATTGGAGATAGGAGTCTCATGGTCTTTCCTGCCCGGGCTGGCTTTGAACCTTGATCCTCAGATCTCAGCCTCCTGAGTAGCTAGGATTACAGGCGTGAGCCACCAGCGCCCGGCCTTTTTTTTTTTTGTACCAGTACTAGGGCTTGAACTTGGAGTGTACTCTGGTTTAGCTTTTTCACTCAAGACAGACACTCATCACTTAAGCCACAGCTTCATTTTCAACTCTTTACCAGTTAATTAAACATAAGAATCTCACACACTTTCCTGCCAGGGCTGGATTCCAACCATGATCTTCATTATCTTAGCCTCCTCAGCACTCTTATTCCTGATCTAAAAGAAAAAATTCTCAGCTGGGCACCATGGGTTCACACCGTAATCCTAGATACTCAAGAGGTTGAGATCTGAGGATCATAGTTCAAAGCCAGCCTTAGCAGAAAAGTCCATGAGACTCTTATCTCCAATAAACTACTCAGAAAACTGGAAGTGGTGCTGTGGTTCAAGTGGTAGAGCGCTAGCCTTGAGCACAAAGAGGTTCAGTCAGGGACAGTGCCCAGGCCCTGAGTTTAAGCCCAGACTGGCAAAAAGGAAGGGAGGAAGCAAGGAAGGGAGGGAGGGAAGGAGGGAGGGAGGGAAGGAGGGAGGGATAGAGAAGAGAAAAGAAGAGAAGAGATGAGAGAAAAGATAAGATTGATTGGTTTGTTTTCAGTCTTCCATTACTAAGCATGACATTAGCTACAATTTCTTGTATGTAACCTTGACAAATTCCCTTCTATTTCTAATCTGTAAGACATATTGGAAGATATGAAGAAAAATGAATATATACTATCCTTAATCTCAGAGTACAGTATATACTACGTCCTTCTATGTGGGGGGAAAAAGGTGCTATCTTTGGTCAAAGATAAAGTTTCTGTGTAGATAGAAAAAGGCAAAGAATGAATGGTATTAAAATAAAATTAGAAGTATTGTCTAAGTAGAGGAAAGTGTGTTGGGCTAAGTAGATAACTGTTAAAACTGTTACTACTTCTCAATTGCTAAATACCAGACTGTATATAAACTGAAAAGCCAGGAAGTGGCACTGTTGCTCAAGCGGTAGAGCACTCGCCTTGAGCTGAATTGCTGAGGGATAGCGCCCAGGCCCAGAGTTCAAGTCCCATGACCGACCAAAAAACACAAAAAACAAAAACAAAAAAAACAAAAATAAACTGAAAAGCCAGGCTTACTAGTTAGTAGAGACATGTAAAAAAGCCTGACCAAATCTATGTAATTAAATTTAATATTATTCAATAATACTTTGTTTCTCTTTCCTTTTCAAAGTCACTTGCATATTTAGTTCATAGTATAACAGGATTGTTAAAGGATATATATCATTCTTTAAGAATATTACACACCATGGGGCTGGAAAGGTGGCTCAGTGGTAGAGCACTTGCCTTGCATGCCTGAGACCCTGGGTTCAATTCCTCAACACCACATAAGCAAAAAGAAAAAAGCCGGAAGTGGTGCTGTGGCTCAAGTGGTAGAGCACTAGCCTTGAGCTGAAGAGCTGAGGGACACCGCCCAGGCCCAGAGTTCAGGCCCCACGACCAGATCCCCCCCCCAAAAAAAAGAATATTACGGACCTAATTTTTTTTTGGAGGGGTCCAGTCGTGGGGCCTAAACTCTGGGCCTCGGCACTGTGCCTGCACTCTTCAGCTCAAGGCTAGCACTCTATCACTTTAGCCACAGATCCACTTCGAGTTTTCTGGTGGTTTATTGAGATAAGAGTCTCATGGGCTTTCCTGCCCAGGCTGGCTTTGAACCACGTTCCTAAGATCTCAGCCTCCTCAGCAGCTAGGATTACAGGCGTAAGCCATCAGCACCCAGCATGGGATTCTTATGTCCAATTAACCACCAGAACACCAGGAGTGACACTGTCGCTCAAAGTGGTAAGGTGTTAGCCTTGAGCAGAAAAGCTAGAGATAGCAGCCCAGGCCCTGAGGTGAAGCCCTAAGATTAACCAAAAAACAAACAACAACAACAAAAAAAAAAACTCAAAAATACTTTCTAAATGCCCCCAGAAAATGAGAGTTCGTGGATGGGAACGTAGCTAAGAGGTTGAGTGCTTGCTTAGCATGCCTGAGATCACAAGTTCCATTCTCAGCAGCGAAGAAGGAAGAGAGAGAGAGGAAAAGAATGAAAGATGTTGCATTAGGGTGGGTGCACTGGGAAGATACTGAAGCACGAAGGTTGAAATCAAGTTTACACTGTTCTATGTTCATAGATGCAAACCATCTACTTCAACCATATTCATCCCCTTTCATCCTCCTTGTTAGCCCAAGCCACTCCCTCAGACAGAACCCCTCACAGAGTCTGTTTCTCTTTCCGCACCCTTCCACTTTCACTAAGATTCTTTATGCTATTTTCACATATACTACAAACACAATGTACTTCAAAATCACTCATCTTCTTTTTTTTTTTTTGGTTGGTCATGGGGCTTGAACTCTGGGCCTGGGCGCTGTCCCCCAGCTCTTCAGCTCAAGGCTAGAACTCTACCACTTGAGCCACAGCACCACTTTCTCATCCTTATCTTTCATTTCCCTCTCCCCTCCCCTTCTCCTCCTAAGGAATACCTTAGTTAGGTTCATGTTCCATACTTAACTACACAAAGACCCAGAGGAGAGAACTTTGTAGTGATTATGGTGTGGAAAATGTACAGAAGCCCCACAAAATTACAAACCACATAACTTGCTACCCAAGCCAGAGTTAACCTACTGTTAACAGGTAAACTTTTCTTGCTATAAAACTCAATAAGAGCTATCTGAATTCCCATTATGTGGAGCTCCTAAGAATTGGAGGTATAAATAGAAACAAGATTTCTGGGCACCAGTGGCTCACATTTGTAATCCTAGCTACTCAGGAGGCTGAAATCTGAGGACCACAGTTCAAAGCCAGCCAAGGCTAGAAAGTCTGAGAGACTCATATTTCCAATTAACCACCAAAAATCTATAAGTGGAGCTGTGGCTCAAGTGGTGGAGTGGTAACATTGAGCAAAAAAGCTCAAAGACAGTGCCTGAGTTTATGTCTCAGGACGGATAATAGTAGTAGTAGTAGTAGTAATAGTAGTAGTAATACCTGACTTATACAACTGTAACCACTTTGTACATCTCCTTTAAAAAAACAATAAAAAGTTGTTGGCTCACGCCTGCAATCCTAACTACTCAAGAGGCTAAGATCTGAGGATCTCAGTTCAAAGCCAGCCCAGGCAAGAAATTCCATGAGACTCTTATCTCCAATTAACCACCAGAAAACCAGAAGTGGAACTGTGGCTCAAAGTGGGCGAGCACTAGCATTGAGCAAAAAGAGTTCAGGAACTGCACCCAAGTCCCAAATTCAAGCCCCACGATTACAAAAAAATAAAAATAAAAAAATTCCAAAGGTTTTAAATAAGCTCTACACTAAATTCAGCAGAAAAACCATCAAAGTAGACCCTAAAAGACCATAAATATCACTGCACAAGGGCAAGCAAGCATATAGTCTCCTCACCACTCCAGCCAGCAATACTCATGATATAGGTCAAGGGCAATAATCATAAGTAACATATCATCAATGTAATTTCAGATTAAAATAGCATCAATGTATTATCCATGTCTATGTAAATAGCTTAACTGTTTCAAACCACAAATTATTTTAAAATAATACAATATAACCCACACTAATTTTCTGAGATTACACATATGTAACTCACATGGAACTTGGCAAACACACACACACAAAATGGGAGCATGTACACCTTGTAAACTAATTCTACTGAAGTCAGGCACCAGTGGCAGTGCAGTTACTCAGGAGGATGATCTGAGGATCACAGTTCAAAGCTATGTGACACTTTCACTCATTGGCTGACCCTCTACCACCTGAGCCATGCCTCCAACCTCAGCCTTGAGCAAAAAAGCTAAGCAAGCCAGGCTCTGGTGGTTCACACTTATAATCCTAGTTACTCAGGAGGCTGAGATCTGAGAACCGCGGTTCAAAGCCAGCCCAGGCAAGAAAGTCCATGAGACTCTTATCTCCAATAAACCACTCAGAAAACCAAAAGTGGCTCTGTGGCTCAAGTGGTAGAGCACTATCGCCTTGAGCTGAAGAGTTGAAGGACAGAGCCCAGGCCCAAAGTTCTAGCCCTACCACAACCGACAAAACAAAACAAAAAAAGCTAAGCTAGAGTGCCAGGCCCTGAGTTCAAGACACAGTACTGGCACGCGCACACATACACACACATACACACACACACACAAAATCTACTAAACCTTCTAAACAAGTAGCAACAAGATGAATTATGTATTTAATGTACATACGTGAAAATGGAAACAGATAACTTGAAAGGATTGGGGTTGAGAGATGGTGAACAATGTAAAGGATGACATTAATCAAGATGCACTGCACTTATAGACTAGCATACCTTTGTACATTACTTAAAGATATATCTTTCTTAATTAAAAAAGAAAAAAAAGCTTGGGCTAGGAATGTGGCTCAGTGGTAGAGTGCTTGCCTTGCATGCATGAGGCCCTGGGTTCAATTCCTCAGCACCACATAAATTGAAAAGGCTGGAAGTAGTGCTGTGGTTCAAGTGGTAGAGTGCTAGCTTTGAGCAAAAGAAGCTTAGGGACAGTGCCCAGGCACTGAGTTCAAGCCCCAGGACTGGCCAAAAGAAAAAGAAAAAAAAGCTGAGGCCAAGTGGGCAGTGGCTCACATCTATAATCCTAAAATATGCAGAAAACTGAGATATGAGGATCATGGTTCAAAGCCAGCCCAGACAGGAAAGTCTGTAAGACTGTTACCTCCAATTAAAAGCCAGAAATGGAGCTGTGGCTCAAGTGGTAAAGTGCTAGCCTTCAGTGAAAAGCTCAGGCACAGCACCCAGGCTCTGAGTTCAAGCCCTACAACGAAAAAGAAAAAAATTTTAAAAATACAACGAAAATTTACTAAAACATGATGCTGAAGGAATAGAAAGGATAAATATATGACAGAAACAAATGTCTTGTAATATTTAAATGGTAGAATCTAGGTGGTTGGGTATATGGGTGCATCCTGAATTGAAACTGCGCATGTATGTGTGTATATGTGTGTGTTTACTAGACCTAGAACTCTGTCCACTCCACCACTTGAGCCACACCTCCACTTCTAGATATGTGCTGGTTAATTAGAAATAAGAGTTTCACAACCGTTCCTGGCTGGTCTGGCTTCAAACAGTGATGCTCAGTTCTCAGCTTTCTGAGTAGCTAAGATTATTGGCATGATGAGCCACAGGTAAAATTTTGTTTTTAATATTTCTGGATAGCTGTTCAATACTTTCCTAATAAATTAATTGTAGGGGAACATTTTTTTCAGTATTTCTGGATAGTTGTAAATACTTAACAAATTGTTGGGGAAAAATAATTTGACACTTCTTTGGTTATCACTTAAACCTTTTTTTTTTTTTTCAGTTGTGGGGACTGAACTCTGAGCCTGGCCTCTTCAGCTCAAGGCTAGGGCTTCTACCACTTGAGCCACAGCGCCACTTTCAGTTTTCTAGTGGTTTATTGGAGATAAGAGTCTCACGGACTTTCCTGCCCGGGCTGGCTTTGAACTGTGATCCTCAGATCTCAGCCTCCTGGGCAGACTACAGGCGTAAGGCACCTGCGCCTGGCTCCTCACTTAAAACTTTTAAGAAGAGACAAAAACTCATAAGGGAGCAGGGTGCCAGGGGCTCACGCCTGTAATCCTTAGGTGGCTGAGATCTGAGGAACACTGTAGGAAAACAGCCTGGGCAGAAAAGTCCTAGAGATTCTTATCTCCAATTAACAAGGAGAAAACCACAAGTGGCTCAAAGTGGTAGCCTGCTAGCTTCAGTGAAAAAACTCAGGGACAGCACCCAAATTGTAAAAAACACTATGTGTGCTGAGTGCAGGTGGCTGATGCCTGTCATTTCATTCAGGAGGCTGAGATTTGAGAACTCAGGTTCAAAGCCGGCCTGGGCAAGCAAGCCCATGAAACTCTTACCTCCAGTTAACCACCACAGCGCCCAGGTCCTGAGTTCAAGCCCCACAACCGAACCCAGACAGACAGACACTTTAGTTGGGACAAACCCAGATTCAAATCCTAGCTCAAACCTCCTGACTTCAAGCCAAATCTTAGTTCTTAAACCAATCTATACCTTCCTTTGCTCATCAGCAAATGTGATTTATAAAGTCATTGTACACTGTACGGTTAAATTCTACACATGAAAGTCCCTCACAAAGTATGACATCCAGTAAGCACTAAAAATGTTGGCAATGATCTTTATGAGATTGTGAATGTTTGTTAAAACAAAGGGCATTCTCAGTAAAGATTAGCAATTTTTTACTCGGGTAACTTAATACCACCTGATCCTTCCTCTCAGACCACTTCCAAAAAGGAGACTCCAGATAGGAAAACTCACTACTTAACATCTGGAGGGAGGAGAAGAAATGTCTGAAAAAAACATTATTCAATTCACAGTATTGCTCCCCAACTAAAGGAAACCACTCCGAATTAAATAAGTTTCAAGACAAACTTTTAAAGGTATTTAACAACTCCCATGCAGGACAGGCATATCCTTGTTGTGTATGATAGAACGTGTCTTACTCTTCCAGCTTCCACAGAGCAGGTAAAGAAGCCAGACTAGAACAGGCCATTTGCAATTGCCTAAATCTTCCTCCTCCATCAGGACAACGATCCTCCCTTTTTTTTTTTTAACCTCCCAGGTAAAAAGAGTACCACCTCCACTTGGGTCTGGATAACAGTTGTAGGATTATGGGGGAGGGGGAGGCAGAAGAGGCAGGAAAACGAATTCCCACGGGTGTTCCTTCTAGAGGAGCCCCCAGGCTGTTACTCAGGAGACCCACACACACGCCTCGATTCGTTCCCGCCACCACTTTAACCCCCCTCCTGACCTCACCCCAGTTAAACTTCCAAAGACTCCGCTTTACTAAAGATACAGTTGGGAATGCGACACCTTCACTCCCCAGGCCGCTTCAGAGCACACCCCCAAAGCTGAGGAGGGGGAGGAAGCCCACAGCCCCTGCCCTTCCCCCTCTCATCAGCCCCCCCCACCAACAAATCTTTGTCCCACCTGCCCAGGGACCACTCGCCAAAGCGCCCAGACCCCAGGTGGGCTTCGATCCGGCGCACCCCGGACCCCCTTGCCCCCAGCCCTCCACTTAGAG
>NW_012267397.1:322265-328198 GCF_000151885.1 Dipodomys ordii | reverse complement strand
GGGCGTGCGCGTGGGCGGGAGGGCCTGCCCGGGAAAGGGGGGGCCGGGACTCGGGGGGTTAATGGCCTCCAAGGGGCCCCGTGAGTAGGATTATTTTCTCTAAGAGAAATTCCTCCGCCTGTGGTTTCTTAAAGGGATCACCAAACCAGCCCCTTGCGCGCGACCCTGGTGCGCAGGCGCACCGCAGGCCCCGCCCCTCTTTCCCACCAAGCCCCCGGCCGGAGCGTGCGCGGTGAGTGGCCCGGGGTAGGCCAAATCCTGTGAGTCTCTCTGCTGCCAGCAGCTGCTCCCACCACTCAACTATGGCCGCTTCCTTAAAGGGACCATGACACAATGATGAAAGAAATGAATAAAAAAGACAATCTGGACGGCTGGGTGAAATGTCAATGAGGGGGTCTACACCACCATCTTACACCTGACTGCCAAGATAACCTTTGAAAAGAAAATGGTGATGAGCCGAAGTTCTCAGTGGACCTCTCTGAACATGAAACCGTCCCATCCAATAAGGGAACAAGACGGTCATCTCAAGGAAAACCAACTCCTCTGCCTTTCCGCAGCCTAACACATGCAGTGTGAAGGACCGATTCCCATGGCCTAACCCCAAAATCAGAGCCACTGATGATTTTGAAGACTGAACCAACGATGAAGATAGTCTCCTCAATAGTAGTTTGTCATTGAAGCATCAAAAAGAGGGATCTTAGGAATCGTCTACTCCATTGATCTCAACGGTGTAACTTCAAGTCTGGCCACAGGAAGTAATCTACCCTTGAGATAGCTAGTGACTGGTGCAGAAGTACAATCAAGATTTGAGGCACAATCCTCCAGAATTTTCAATGTACTAAGCTGTCTTCAAGGCAATAGAGAACATTAAAAATCAACGTGCTATGATATTTCAAGTGACTTGCAACCGTTCAGTGTTCTCATTGACCACCATCTATCTATAGAGCTCAAGAAGCTGACAGAATCGTACTAAGAAGAAAGAAAAAGAAAAAGGCTTAGATCTAGCTCGCCTTCAGATTCTATTCTTGGATTCTATACTGCAGTGACTGAGGAGAATGAGAGCTTGACTCATTCTTCTTTATTCAGGTAGAGGAACATTTATGATAGTTTAGTGACAACTGCAAGAAATCCAATGAAGTTTCCTCTTGAAGATCATTCCTTCCCTATAATGTGACAAAGTCAAATGTGATTGAGTGACTCTTAAAGTCACAAGGTACCGCGGTGTAACTTCTCTTATGGGCCACTTGGTAGCTTTCTGAGCCTGCAAAGTTTGTTTAATCTGTGACGTTTCACTGATCACTAAGCACTATCTAACATTGCTAGACATTTCTGTGCTTGTTTCAACCTGTTCATCTTCCATTTCACTCCTGGGTAGAAGAAAAGAAAGAAAAACTATTTCAGCCAGAATGTTTTAAATATATCATACCCTATAGTTTTAGTTCTATGTCAAGAAGAAGAAAAAAAATGCCTTAAAAAAAATATATATATATGGGCTGGGAATGTGGCTTAGTGGTAGAGTGCTTGCTTAGCCATGCATAAAGCCCTGGGTTTGATTCCTCAGTACAACACACACAGAAAACACCAGAAATAGTAATGTGGCTCAAGTGGTAGAATGCTAGCCTTGAGCTCAGGAACAGTGCCCAGGCCCTGAGTTCAAGCCCCAGGACTGTCAAAAAAGAAAGAAAGGTATTTCCAGTAAGTTTAGAAAAATGAAAGTATATCTAGTAGTTCCTACCGGTTTTTACTGACAATGAAATACTCCCTTCTAATAAAATATGACAGTTTGGGCTGGGAAGGTGGCTCAGTGGTAGAGCGCTTGCCTTGCATGCATGAGGCCCTGGGTTCGATTCCTCAGCACCACATATGCAAAAAGAAAAAAGCCGGAAGTGGCGCCGTAGCTCAAGTGGTAGAGCACTAGCCTTGAGCTGAAGAGCTGAAGGACAGCGCCCAGGCCCAGAGTTCAGGCCCCACGGCTGGACCAAAAAAAAAAAATGACAGTTTAACATTTATAAGATTATTTCTTTGTTGCTTTGTATATCCCTCCCCCATGGTATAACCCCTGCTTTCACTGTATTTGATGTCGGTATAATTTGTGGAGGGGAAGGGAAAAAACAAATTGTTTAAATAGGGATACAGGTGGACCCATTGCAACAATGAGATGTACAAGTCGTTATGTCGAAAACGAACTTTACAACTTTGGTGGGAGTGGGGAGAGGAGGATGGGAAGGGATGGGAAGGGGAAACAAAGGAGGAGGTTACAATGCTTGATAAGAAATGTACTCATTATCTTGCCCATGTAATTGTAACCCCTCTATGCAGTGTTTTCACAATAAAAAAAAATAAAGACCTTTTCACAAAGAAAAAAAACTATGACAGTTTGAAATGGAGCTGCAAAATTTAAACTGAAAGTGGGAAACCATTAAACCTCTTCACCCAACCCCAATCTAACTTGTCTTCTTCCTTCATGTGTTCTCCTACCAATAAAACTGTGAGCTTCTCAGTCCAGTTACTCTTCTTTTATATGGTGCTGGGTATCAAACTCAAGGCCTCACCCATACTAGGAAAGCACTCTACTGTAACTGAGTGCTTACCACACTCCCAGCCTCATTTCTAAAGATGGCTCATGCCTGTAATCTTAGCTACTCAGGAGCTGAGGTCTGAGGACATCAGTTCAAAGCCAACCTTAGCAGGAAAGTCCATGAGACTCTTCAATGATAGCCAAATAAGCTGGAAGTGAAATTGGGGTTCAGGTTGTAAAACACTAGCCTTGAGCAAAAAAGCCTAGTGCAAAGCCCCAGGACCAGCACTCACACACTTACACACAAGATGAACCACAGGCCCAGAGATATGCTTGAAATCATACCAAGGATTAGTAACAGCATCAGCCCAGATCCAGCATCTTGACACTCAGACTAGGGCTGTCATATCAAGCTTTTTTTTTTTTTTTTTGTCATGGGGCTTGAACTCTGGGCCTGGGTACTGTCCCTTAGCTGTTCAACTCAAGGCTAGTGCTCTATCACTTGAGCCACAGCACCACTTCTGGCTTTCTGAGTGGTTTATTGGAGATGAGAGTCTCACAGACTTTCCTGCCTAAGCTGGCTTTGAACCGTGATCCTCATATCTCAGCCTCCTTAGTATCATTACAGGCATGAGCCACCAGCACCTGGCTACATAGACTTTTAAAAGATATGTTTTAGGATTGTGTTGGATCTTACATTCCAGAAAATATTCAAGCACACAGGAATATTCGGCAAAATTAATCCTTCATATGGAGAAAGCAGAAAGAAAAAAAAATTCATTGAGCACTCCAAAGTTAATCATAATTTTACCCCGAGGGATTCATAGAGGGATTCATAGAGATCAGTGTCTCGTTCAAGATCATTAAACAGAGAAGACAAACTAGAATTCAAAGACATAATTTTCCTGGGTTATTTGAAATAATCATAAATTAGAGGCTGGTTGCAAATTGGGCTTGTGGCCCAGTCTGCCCTACAGATATATGTATTGGGATTGTACTGAGTATAGCCATGTGATCATGGCCAAGTTCCTTGACTTATGATTCAGTTTCTGCATCTGAAATTGAATTATTGGGAGAATTAATTAGTTAACAAATGTAAGTACCCAAAATGGTTTTGGTTACTAGCATCATGAGTATTACCATTTCAAATGGGAGAACTCACCTATAATTCCAGCTTTCTGACTAAAAAAAAAATAGAACTGAACTACATTTGGGTCAATATTTTGCAAATATTATTTTAATTGCCTAAAATCATACTCCATTATTGACCCTTGTCCGAAGTATTGAAATATCTTACCCTAGTCAGGAGAGGATAGGCTTAACAGAGGGAATGGAAAGCAAATTTGCTCAGTTTCCTTGATTCTACTTTATCTGTGAATATCAGCATTCAATAGAATCACACAGAGTTCTACCTCACACCAGAGTACATGTGCCTTCCATCCAGGACAGTTAAGCCAGGAGTCTGTGGCACAGAGCAAGTAAAGCAAAGCCTGACTTGTAACTTGAAGAAGGAACAAGATAGAAAGATGTCAGAGTAGAGTTAG
The DNA here is from genome assembly GCF_000151885.1 of Dipodomys ordii. NCBI lineage: Eukaryota > Metazoa > Chordata > Mammalia > Rodentia > Heteromyidae > Dipodomys > Dipodomys ordii. The sequence goes on along the minus strand of NW_012267397.1, from coordinate 324,136 downwards.
TTGAGAGACATGAAACCCTTGGTAGAAATCGTAATTCCTGCTCTGCTCCTGTTTGGGATTCTGGATAATAACAGTTTGTCATACCAGCCAACAGCCAGTCAACCACATATAACTGAAAGTGATTGCCTAGTATATAGGTGGATAACGAGAAAAGGCATGCCTTAAGCTTCTCCAGAATTACCTGATTTTATGGATCTTGTAGCTTATTTGAGGAAATCAGAGACAGATTTTTATGTAAAAGAACAAGGGGTTATAGAAACAAAACTGGATACAGAATCTTGGAGAGAGCTCTGCAAATAGTGGCCCTTCACTCCTATGTGATTCATAAAGCATCCAGAACAAGGGATGTAGCCAAGAATACTGGCAAGTGGGGGGTGGAAGTAGCTCTAAAAAGGCATTAACAGTCAGACCTCAGGAAGAACTTTGGTTTGCCTCCAGGCCCTGAGCAAGCTTACAGAGGCCAGGCTAGGAGAAAGGCCAGGCTCTTCCAATTGAAAGGAAGAAGTAGGTTGCTGAGCTTCTGAGAAGAGAGGGAATATACAGGGACTCCAAATGGATACAAGGTCTCCAACATTCCCAACTGTAGAGCTTCCTACACCAGACACCATTTTAGGGACACACAAAGAGGTATAGAATAGTTACACAAAAGACTTAGTGTTTCTTTCCAAAGGGGGTTATTACCTAAAAGAATCCTAACCATTCATTAGATTCAAATATGTTTTAGTCCAAATTGGACATGAATATAGAAGAGACAAACTAGGAGAATGTTAAGAAAAATGTAAAACAGCATTGAGATATATATTTCCAGAGTAAAGCTACGTTAGATATGGTAGCAAATGTCTGGGGAAGAAGGGTTCTAAGCAAAGGGAGTACAAAGAAAAATCCCTAAGCAGGAGCAAATTTGTAGTGCTCAAGAAGAGAAGGGTGAGATGGGGCTGTAACTTGGTGGGAGAGTCCTTGCCTAGTAATGTGTTAAGGCCCGAGTTCAATCCCTAGTACTGCAAAAAGCAAAATCAGCCAAGTGCCAATGTCACTAAAACAGAAAGGGAGGAAGATGAAATCAGAGAATAACAAAGACAAATGAAGAACCTATAGGCCATGGTAACGATTTGTGGGTTGTTGCTGTTTTTTCCCCTTTTGTGTATGATGGAAAGCAGTTGGAGGTTTGAGGAGATGGAGGATGGAACAATATGAACTTTCTCAAATGGCAAGTTCAGGATGTTCCCTAAGGGAGCAAGGGTGAACAATGACTAAAGCTAGGGCATTGGCAATGGAGATCATGAAATATCTAGTTGAATCCAGAGTCATGTTTTCAAGGCTTAGCAAATAAAATTGTGAATGAATTGCAGGTTGGGAAGGGAAAGGGAAGAAAAAAGGGAGAGAGAGAAGGAAGGAGGGATGTAGATAAAATTGACTTCAGGATAATGATGAATGCTGTTAGCTAGTGTCTGAAATGGAGAATAATTGAGTAGATTTAAGGGATTGGACAGAGAAAGAAGCAAGAGTAACGACTGGGATATGTTAAATTTCACACACCTCTTAAACATCCAAGTGGAAATGTCAAACAGTTGGATATACTATTTCAACACTCAGGAGAGATAACAGAGATAGAAATTGAGGGGTTGGGAATGTGGCTTAGTGGTAGAGCGCTTGCCTAACAGGCATGAAGCCCTGGGTTTGATTCCTCAGGACCACATAAGCAGAAAAATCCAGAAGTGGAACTATGGCTCAAGTGGTAGAGAGCTAGCCTTGAGCAAAAGAAGCTCAGAGACAGTGCCCAGGTCCTGAGTTCAAGCCCCAGGACAAGAAAGAAAGAAGGAAGGAAAGACAAAGAAAGAAAGGGAGGAAGAGAGAGAGAGAAGGAAGGAAGG
>NW_012267397.1:316683-317619 GCF_000151885.1 Dipodomys ordii | reverse complement strand
CTAGTCTTGAGCTGAAGAGCTGAGGGACAGCGCCCAGGCCCAGAGTTCAGGCCCCACGACCGGACCCAAAAAATAAAATAAATAAAAATAAAATTTGTAGAGTTCATAAACTTAAAATAAATAAATATTCCCTCTGAATATTGACTTAAAGTTCTCAACAAGATACTAAGCAACCAAATTTGGCAGCATATTTAAAGAATTATGTTTGAAAATTAATCTACTATAGAATGAAGGGGAAAATTCTAATGAACATCTGATTCATTAAAATCAGACTCAATCATCTGATTCAATAAAATGAGCCAGGTGCCACTGGCTCACACTTGTAATCCTAACTACTCAGGAGGCTGTGATCTGAGGATTGTGCCTAGCTATCCTGGGCAGGAAAGTCTGTAAGACTCTTGTCTCCAATGAAACTATCCAGAAAAGGCTAGAAGTAGCACTGTGGCTGAAATGGTAGTGCAAAAGAAGCTCAGGGACAGCGCGTAGGCCCTGAGTTCAAGTCCCAGCACCAACAAAAAAGAAAAAGAAAGAAAGAGAGAAAGAGAGAAAGAAAGAGAAAGAAAGGAAGGAAGGAAGGAAGGAAGGAGAAGAGAAGGGAAGGGAAGGAAGGCAGGAAATTACTTAGGAATATATTTCACCAGGGTATACTAAAAGAAACCAGACAATGCAAGTAAATGGGAAGATAACTTATGCTCATGAATATGAAACATTACCGATGTAATATACTTATTTAATTCAATGCCTATAGAAATTCCAACAACATTTTACAGAAATATAGACAGATATCATATAGTCTGGGGATATATCTTAGTGGTAGAGTACTTGCTTTGCAGATGGACCCTGTGTTCAATCCCCAGAACTTCAAGCAAAAAATAAAAAACATCCTAAAAACCCAAAATGATTTCTAAAGAACCCAAAATAACCCTCTCCTCCCCC
>NW_012267397.1:311200-315278 GCF_000151885.1 Dipodomys ordii | reverse complement strand
GAGAGATACATATAACTCCTTTCACTAGTAAGAGGCAGGAAAATATAGAGTTTGAGGCCAGCCTCGCCTACATTACTGTGTCCCAGGCCATCTTGGGAGACTGTTTCAAAAATAAATTAAAAAATAAATAAATTGTTTAAAAAAACTGAACAACAACAAAAAACAATGATAAAAAGTGGATAAAGGACTAAATAATAGACATTTCTCCAAAGAAATTAACATGGCCAATAAAAAGAGCTGGTCAACCTCATTAATAACTAGGGGAATGAAAACCAAAACCATAAGAGATACCACTTCAAAAAGAAAAAAAGATATCATTTCACATTACAATGGCTATTGTTAAAGCAAAACAAAAAACAAAAGAAAAGAAAAACTAGTAGACGTGGACAAGGATGTCGAGAAACTGAAACCTTTGTGCCATGCTTATGGGACTGTAAAACAATGCAATTGTCATGGAATAGTATATAATGACTCCTCAAAAATGTTTACCTTGAATTACTATGTGATCCAGTGTATTACTTCTGAGTACACACCAAAAAAAAGTGCAAATATGAAAGTAATATTGGTACACCCTTACTAATAGCACCATTGTTTATAATAGCCAACAAGTAGACCTAATCAATGTTCCTTGGATGACTAAGAGAAACAACTGTGGTATATGTATATGATGGGCTGTATTATCTAGAATACAGCAGTTGTAAAGCTATGCAGGCTCTAGGTTTCTTTTTTGGTCAGCCGTGGGGCTTGAACTCTGGGCCTGGGCGCTGTCCCTCAGCTCTTCAGCTCAAGGCGAGCTCTCTACCACTTGAGCTACAGCGCCACTTCCAGTTTTCTGGTGGTTTATTGGAGATAGGAGTCTCACGGTCTCTCCTGCCCAGGCTGGCTTTGAACCGCGATCCTCAGATCTCAGCCTCCTGAGTAGCTAGGATTACAGGCATGAGCCACCGGCGCCCGCCTGCAGGCTCTAGGTTTAATCTCCTGGGATTGATCTCCAATACCATAAAAAAAGGAAGGAAAGTTTGACTGCAACATGGACAAATCTTCAAAGAACTATGCATACAATGGAGAAAATTTTTTATGATTGCAGTTAATAAACTTCCAAGCTGGACCAATTTGATAGATACAGGAAACAGAATATGTTTTAGGACCTATGACTGGGCAAAAGAGGTATTGTATCTTACTTTTTTTGTTGTACAGTACTGGGACTTGAACTCAGGGCCTTGTCCACTTGTTCATTGCTGGGATAAGTTGCTTTTTGTTTTGTTGGGTTTTTTTTTGACCAATACTGAGACTTAAACTCAGATCTTACAGTTTCTTGCTTGGCTTTCTTGCTCACAGGTGTTGCTATATCACTTGAGCCATACCTCCAATCTAGCTTTTATTTCCTAAGTAACTGGTGGTACTTTTTGCCTGGGCTAGACTTGAACCTCAACACTGGTGGCTCATGTATGTCACTGGCACCCAGTATGAATGGCCTTTTATCATTCCACAATTATACCTGTGAATAGTGTGGCATTTCTGAGCAATATCTCAATCATATCATGATTATCAAAGTTACAAAAGCAAAATTTTCTGCTCTGCCTATCTCCCACTTTGGTGGCCTTAATCTTTTTTTTTTCTTCAGTAACTATTGGGTTTTGAACTCTGGGACTCATGCTATGCCAATGCTTTTACCACTGGGCCACACTTCCAATCTTGTTTTCATCTAGTTATTTGTGAGATGGGAGCTCACTTGATCTGTTTCTGTTAGGCTATTTGTCATAGGTAGGGTAACAACAGGTGTGTGTCACCATGTCCAACTTTCTGCTGAGAAATGGTCTCTTGAATGTTTCTGTTAGGGCTAGCCTAAAACCATGATCCTCTTAGTCTCAGGCTCCTAAATAGCTAGGATAACTGGGATAAGCTATCAACTCCCAGCTAAGAAAGTTTTTTGGTGTTTTTTTTTTTAGAATTTTTTTTATTGTGATTAAGTGATTACATAAATTTCACAAATTTCACAGTATTGTGAGATAGCGATACTTAGTTAAAGTCACAAACACATTCTAACCTTCATGGGACAAATTGTCTTTATCATGGTCTATAAAGTTTATGAGTTCTATGAGTTTTGACAATACAGTTATTTCTCCCACATTGGGTGATATGTACATTTCTTTCCTTTTGCTTAATGTCAGCTGTTCCCTCTTTCCTGCTCATTCCCTCCCTCCTATTGCTGCCATTGAGTTGCTTAGTTCATTCTGATCAATGTCCAGTGCAGTTGATGGGTCCTGCTGTTGTATGTTTTCCCATTTCCCTCTAGTTCTGTGTCCTCCTCCTAGTTTCCTTCCGATGTGCACAGATATACCATATATGTGGTCAGCAGCATGGGGTCATTTAGTAATGATTCAACCAAATGAGTGAAGGTCCTTTGTTTCTTGAGTCTTGTTTACTTTGTTGTATCTCTTTACGTTTTGGATTTAACATCCACTTATCAGGGAAAACATGTGCCGTTTGTCTCTACTCTTGGCTTACCTCACTCAACATGATTTCTTCTAGTTCCATCCATTTCCCTGTGAATGCCATTGTTTTATCCTTTCTAATGGTTGCATAATATTCCATTGTATATATGTACCACAATTTTTGGATCCATGCATCTGTAGTGGAACATCTGGGTTGTTTCCATATCCTGGCTATTGTGAACAGTGCTGCAATAAACATGGAGGTGCATGTGTCCTTGTATATTGGTTCCTGTTGTTCAGGATAGATACCTAGGAGTGGTATGGCTGGGTCATAGGAGAGGTCTATATTTAGCTTTCTGAGGGCCCTCCAGATTGCTTTCCAAAGTGGTTATATTAGTGTACATTCCCACCAGCAATGCAGTAAGGTTCCTCTTTCTCCACATCCCCTCCAGCCTTTGTCATTGGCTGAATTTAGAATGTGGACCATTCTGACTGGGGTTAAGGTGGTATCTCAGGGTTGTCTTTATTTGCATTTCCTTTATAACCAGGGGTGATGAACATTTCCTCATGTGTTTCTTTGCCATTTTTATCTCTTCTTCTGAGAAGTCTCTCTTTAGTTCCCTTGCCCATTTAGTAACTGGTTTGTTGGGTTTGGGAGGGATTTGTTTCTTGAGTTCCCTGTATATACTGGATATTAGCCCCTTGTCTGATATATTGCTGGTAAATATTTTTCCCCAGTTAGTTGGCTGTCTTTTTAGTTTGGTTGCTATGTCTTTTTTTAATTTTTATTTATTTTTTATTGTGAAAATACTGTACAGAGGGGTTACAATTACATGGGCAAGATAATGAGCACATTTCTTATCAAGCATTGTAGCCTCCTCCTTTGTTTCCCCTTCCCATCCCTTCCCATCCTCCCCCCCACTCCCCTGGTTGCTATGTCTTTAGCTGTGCAGAAGCTTTTTATTTTATGGTAGTCCCATTTGTCAAGTCTCTCTCCAATTTGTTGTGACCCTGGAACTCTGTTCAGGAAGTTCCTGCTTATGCCTTTAAGTTCAAGTGTCTCCTAAGAGAGTATTTTTTTATGGATTATTGATAACTGTGGATATTCTTCTTTGGTCCAACAAATAACAAATAACAATTTCTTCCTTTTAAAAAAATATATCAAGAAGTTCTGAGAATTGAATATAGGGTCTCACATATTCTAGGTAAGCACTCTACCACTGAACCACAAACCCAAGCCAAAATAATAGGTTCTTAAAGGTTGGTTTTATTTATTTTTGTGGGTCGTGGGGCTTGGACTCAAGGCTTGGGTGCTGTCCCTGAGCTCTTTTTGCTCAAAGCTAGCACTTTATCACTTAGAGCTACAACTCCACTTCTAGTTTTCTGGTATTTCATTGGAAATAAGAGTCTCATAGACTTTCCTGCCAGGGCTGGCTTTGAACTGCAATCCTCAAATCTCAGCCTCTTGAGTAGCTAAGATTACAGACATGAGCCATCAGTACCTAGCAAATATTGGTTTTAATGTAGAAATTAAAGCCAATTCAATGAATTTTTTATATTATGTTACATTTAAAATCTATTGGGGGGCTGAGAATGTGGCTCAATGGTAGAGCGCTTGCCTTGCATGCCTGAGGCCCTGGGTT
>NW_012267397.1:309948-311150 GCF_000151885.1 Dipodomys ordii | reverse complement strand
TGGTGCTGAGGAATCGAACCCAGGGTCTCAGGCATGCAAGGCAAGCGCTCTATCACTGAGCTACCTTCCCAGCCCAAATTCAGTTCTTACAATGATATTTCTTTTCCCAATCCCGGGACTTGAACTCAGGACCAGGGCTCTGTCCCTGAGCTTCTTTTGCTCAAGGCTACCACTCTACCACCTGAGCCATAGCACTACTTCCAGCATTTTCTGTGATTTAATTCAAGATAAGAGTTTCACAGACTTTCCTTCCCCTGGCTGGCTTCAAACATCAATCCTCAGATCTCAGCCTCCTGTGGAGCTAGGATTACAGGTGTAAACCACTGGAACCTAGCTATTCACTTCTTTTGAAAACCCAAAATCCAATTTACTTAAGAAAAACTTTGGTGAAATATAACTTATATACCACCCAGCTCGCTCATGTAAAGTGTACAGTTCAGACTTTCATATCTACATGGCCACTTTTAGAACACGTGCATTACCACAAATCGATGCCCTGTCAGCCAGGCACAGGCATGTGCATATGCAGTCCCAATTACTTAGAGGCTGAGGCAGGGAGATTGCAGGGAGATCTCAGGAACTTGAGGCCAATCTGGACAACATAGTAAGACCCTGTATCTTAAGGAAGAAAAGAGAAAGATAAATGATGACAGGAAAGGAAAGGAAGAGTATGGAAGGAGAGAAGAAAAGAAGATAGGAGAAGAGAGGGGAGGAGAGAGGAAGAAACATGAACGAGGAGTGGAAAAAGTTGTCCATTAGCTATTGTTCTTTTTTTCTCCGACTTGCAGCCCTAAGCAATCACTATTCTATCACAATAAATTTCCTATTTTGGACTTCTTACTTGTGTATGCACAGTACTGGGGCTAGAATTCAGGACCTCACGCTCTTACTGGGTTCTTTTGCTCATAATTGATGCTCTAGCACTTGAGCCACAGCTCAAGCGGTGGTTAATTGAAGATAAGAGTTTCTTAATAACAAAAGAAAGGAAGAAAGGGGGCTGGGAAGGTGGCTCAGTGGTAGAGCGCTTGCCTTGCATGCCTGAGGCCCTGAGTTCGATTCCTCAGCACCACATAAGCAGAAAAAACAAAAAAGCTGGAAGTGGTACTGTGGCTCAAGTGGTAGAGCGCTAGCCTTGAGCTGAAGAGCTGAGGGACAGCGCCCAGGCCCAGAGTTCAGGCCCCACGACCAGACCCCAAAAAACA
>NW_012267397.1:289747-299918 GCF_000151885.1 Dipodomys ordii | reverse complement strand
AAAAGAAAAAAGCCGGAAGTGGTGCTGTGGCTCAAGTGGTAGAGCACTAGCCTTGAGCTGAAGAGCTGAGGGACAGCGCTTAGGCCCAGAGTTCAGGCCCCATGACTGGACCAAAAAAATAAATAAATAAATAAAAATAAAAAATAAAATCTATTGGTTCCTAAATAACCGCATGCTTCTGATCACATATATGGAATATATGTGCACACCAGAGGGAAACCAGGAGGACGACACAGAGCTAGAGGGAATCAGGGAAAAACATACAACAGCAGGACCCATCAGCTACACTGGACATTGATCAAAATGAACTAAGCAACTCAATGGCAGCGATGGGAGGGAGGGAACAAGTGGGAAAGAGGGAACAGCTGATGCTATGCAAAACAAAAAAAAAATGTACATATCTCCCAATGTGGAAGAAATAACTGTATTGCAAAGCTCATAGAACTCATAAATGTTATAGACCACAATAGACAATTCGCCCTATGAAAGTTAGAATGTGTTTGTGACTTTAACTAAGCATCACTATCCCACAATACTTTGAAATTTGGGAAATTATGTAATCACTTAATCACAATAAAGAATTTGAAAAAAATAAATTAAATTAAATAAAAATTAAATTAAAACATTTTTTACCAAGACCTCAGATTTCACAGGTGAACAGCCTGGCTGATTCCTGTGAGGTTACAGGTTGTAAGGACAAGGAGAAGGAAGATGTCTGTAAATAAATTATTTAGAGAAAAAATTTAAAATAAAAAAGATGATAAGTTGTTTTGTTTTTAGCAGATTTGTGTCCTCATCTGTTGGCACAATGTACAGAAAATACTTACATGATAAGATTTTTTTAAGCAAACAGCTTTGCAAACAGTAATACTTCTTTATACATATATTAAAGTAACAATGTATTAAAATTAGCAGTTTTATGTTAAGTTGGAAATGAATGTAGAGATTGCTATTCATTTGTACATTATAATTCCCACCCCTCCCACCTCGCCCAGCTTATTAAGAAATCAGACAACTACATTATTTAGATATTAAATTATCAATATTGAAACTAAACTAAACTAAACTAAAATCTATTGGTTCATCTGGTAATTTGAATGGGTATTCTACCCATGAATAATTTTATAACACTATGCATTGGTCATTTAAAAAACATTGGTTTAGGGTTCTGAATGTAGCTTAGTGGTAGAGTGCTTGACTAGCAGGTATGAAGCTCTGGGTTCGATTCCTCAATGCCATATAAACAGAAAAAGTCAGAAGAATCTAGGCGCCAGGCTCACAGCTATAATCCTAGCTACTCGGGAGGCTGAGATTTGAGGATTACGGTTCAAAGCCAGCCAGGGCATGAAAATCTGTGAGACTCTTATCTCCAATAAACCACTAGAAAACCAGAAGTGCCGCTGTGGCTCCAGTGGTAGCTTTGAGCTGAAGAGCTGAGGGACAGCATTCAGGCCCAGAGTTCAAGCCCCATGATGGACAAATTAAAAGAAAAGAAAAAGCCAGAAGTGGTGCTGTGGCTCAAGTGGTAGAGCACTAGCCTTGTGCAAAAGAAGCTCAGGGACAGTGCTCAGGCCCTGAGTTCAAGCCCCAGGACTGGCAAAAAAAAAAAAAAAGCTGGAGTTATAGCTCAGTAGTAAAATGCTTGCTCAACATGCACAAGGCTCTGAGTCTACCCCAACAACACATACACACACACACACACACAACTCACACACACACACACAAATTGGTTTAGGATTATGGCTATATAGCTACATTGTTAAAGCACTTGCTTACAAGGTACAAGGGTCTGGGTTCAATCCTCAGTACCACACTAAAAAACAAACAAAAAGTTGGGCTCCTGTGGCTCACATGTGTAATCCAGCAATTCAGGAGGCTAAGATCTGAGGATCAAGGTTGAAAGTCATCCTGGGAAGGAAAGTCCAGGCCAAGACTCTTATCTCCAAAGAGCCATCAAAAAATCTGAAAATGAAGCTGTAGCTCAAGTGTTAGAGCACTAGTCTTGAACAAAATGCAACCAAGCCCTGAGTTCAAGCCCCAGGACCATCTCTCTCTCTCTCTCTCTCTCTCTCTCACACACACACACACACACACATACACACACACACACAGAAACACTAGTTCATGGAGCAATCTCAATCTTCTAGATGTTGATGTTTCATTGTAAAATATTAAAAATCTCATTCATTAATGTCACCACCCAATCATATCATAAGTATATCCAGTGTTGAAAAGCTGTCAGCTCATCCTGGCTGATACAAGTTACCCAAAACATGAATTTCACATGAAAATTTGAATTTTATTATTGGCAACAAATCCTGTCAGTTGTTTGCCTTGTAGTAAGAGTCTCATTTCATTCAGCATTAAGACATGTCTGCTAAATACCCAAGTCTATATAGCCGTAGTTTCTCATTTTTTTAAAAATACAAATAGTGTTCCATGAAAAAAAAAGCAACTACTTGCTTTTTTGGATTACAACCAACCCCACAAGGGCACTTCCTTGAAATAATCTTTATACTTGGTTGTTCAGAAGTGCTATATGCATTCATCTCATTTAGAGATACAGAATATTAAAAAGAATAATCTTTGAGGGGTGAGATTTAATCAAATTAAAATGAATAATTTTCACTACTCCATCAGGCATATTTGGTTGCGTGTTGGAAAAAAGCATGAAAGTCAGAGACATTCGAGGACCACTGTACTGAGTCAACAGATTAAACCTCCATTGTTTGCAGCATCAATGCAAATGTTAACACAGGGAAGAAGGCAAATAACTGAATGGAAAATGGTGCAGCTACTATGGAAAACAGTATCATGGGTCCTCAAAGAAATTAAAAATAGCAAGATACCAGTAGCTTATGACTATAATCCTAGCTCCTCAAAAGGCTGAGACCAAGAGGATCAAGGTTTAAAGTTAGCTCAGAAAAGAAGTCTGTGAGACTTTTATCTCTAATTAACCAGCAAAAAAGCTAGAAGAAAGCCGGGCACCAGTGGCTCACACCTGTAATCTTAGCTACTCAGGAGGTTGAGACCTGAGGATTGCTAGATGTTCTCCCTGACTTGAGCCACAGCTTCACTTCCAGTTTTTGGGAGGTTAATTAGAGATAAGAGTCTCCTGTCAGAGCTGGCTTCAAACCACAATCCTCAAATCTCAACCTCCTGAGTAGTTAGAATTAAAGTTATGAGCCACCAGCACTCAATTTTGCACCATCATGTCTAATTTTAAAAAGAAAAAAATTTTTTTTGCCAGTCCTGGCACTTGAACTTAGGCCTGTGCACTGTCCCTGAGCTTCTTTTGCTCCAGGCTAGTACTCTACCACTTGAGCCACAGCACCACTTCTGGATTTTTCTGTTTATGTGGTACTGAAGAATTGAACCCAAGACTTCATGCATACTAGGCAAGCACTCTACCACTAAGCCACATTCCCAGCTCCTCTAATTAAAATTTTTAATAAAAACTGGGCATAACAGCACATCCCTCTAATCTCAACACTCAGAAGGTTGAGACAGGAATTTTTTTCCCCAGTAATTTTTTCCCTTCCAGCTTCCATCAGTTTCATTCCTCAGACTATCAGCTATATTCATGAACTGTATTTTTTCCAATCTACTTTCATTCATATATATACTTTGTCAGTCATGGGGCTTGAACTCTGGGCCTGGGCACTGCCCCTCAGCTCTTCAGCTCAAGGCTAGTGCTCTACCACTTGAGCCACAGTACCACTTCTAGCTTTCTGAGTGGTTTATTGAGGATAAGAGTCTCTCAGATTGTCTTGCCCAGGCAGGCGTTGAACTGAGATCCTCAGATCTCAGTCTCCTGAGTAGCTAGAATTACAGGCATGAGCCACCGGAACCCAGCTCTTTCATATCTTAATCATAAACATACTGAGATTCCTTGATTTGCTTTGATTTCAGATATTATTTGGCTTACTATGCTAAGTGAGAATTTAGCTCCTAACATCCCCCATTTCCACTTCCTCTCCTCATTCTTCCAGCATCACAATTAATTGTTAAATCAGTAATTGTTAATTGTTAACTCAGTATTGGTCTTAATATGATTTCATAAGCATGTTCTTCTTGCATGTTAATGAATATTATTATGCTTGCAATTTACAATGTAGTTTTTGTTTAGTTATTATTTCCTGCAGCTGTTCCCTTACTTATACTTGCTTAGTTTTGTTTTTTTTTCTGTGTGTAGTGCCAGTAAAGAGGTTGAACTCAGGGCCTCCTGCTCTTAGTTGGTATTTTCTGCTCACCACTTGAGCCACAGCTCCACTTACTGTCTTGATTACTGTTCTCATTTTACACAAATATTCACATCTATATTTTACTGTAATAATAATTTGCAATCTTTTTTTGTTTTCAGTTTTTGAAGAAGAGTACATCTAAAATTACAAAAGTTCAGTCCCTACAAAACCTAGAACTGCTCCATACATTGATTTTCATCCTTTCCCAAGAAGGGAGACATAAAGATCTGGTTTATCTTGTTGCTAGCAGAGAAGAATTTAGTCTCTTGCCTCTTCATCTTTGATCAGCATATCTAGGCAGGCATGCTCTAATCCTGTCACATGATAGTACGCATATAACCAGCAGTTTCTGTGCACTTCCAGATTATTGCAGTGATGGCTCTGGGGACACTTTGAGTCTATGTGGTATGAAGACCCATTCAAAAAAAAATTTTTTTATTGACTACTGCTTTCAAATCATCCTCTTTCCAGTCTATTGCCCTCCCTTCTGAAGTAATGCATCTGCTTTCCTATGCCTGGCACATTTGACAGCATGCAATATATAATTGTTAAATGAATAATTTAGAAGAATGAATTTTAGCCTTTCTGGTTCCCAGCCTCTGACAAAAGTGCTAACAAGTTATAAAAATTACAAAAATATGGGCAGTCGTAGGAAGGAGGATGACAGCTCTTCTTTGCTGTTTATTCACTAATCCGGTGATTCGAAACCTTAGCATACTTGTCAGAGTCTTATTTAGAATGCAAATTCATAGACTGCCTCCTCCAAATGTCAGATTCAGTAATCTGGAAATGCATTCAGGAGGCTATTCCCCCGCCCCCCCTCCCTCCACCTTGCCCAGGGCTTGGGATAGAAACCAGAGCTTCCAGCTTCTTTCTGCTTGCTTGAAAAGCAAACTACCATTGATTTACCTCCTCATACTTGTAGAGGTCTCACTCTCTCGCTCTCTCTCTCTTTTTGCTTTGTTTTTAATTAAGGATCCCTGATGATTCTAATTGTGGACTATTTCTTAAGACTCACCACAAAGGGACCCAATTTGGCTAGACAGAGAATTTTCTTTTCCCTTGCTTCTTTATTAACTAATTTGTGCCTTTACTGAGGTTGAAACTCGGGGCCTCAACCTTTCATTTGGCTTGATTGTTTTTGTTTTGTTTTGTTTGTTTTTTTGGTTTTTCCTCAAGGCTGGTGCTCTATCACTTGAACCATACCTCTACTTCAGAATTTTTGCTGGTTAAGTTGGAGATAAGAGTCTTACAGACTTTTCTACCCAAATGACTGGCTTTGAACCTTAGTCCTCAGATCTCTCAGATCTTAGCCTACAGAGTAGAAAAGATTAGAGGTGTGCACTTCTATCACCCAACTCTGACTCTGAGGCAGGATAGAGTAGGGAAAATGAAACAAGGTACAAGCCGGGTGCTGGTGGCTCATGCCTGTAATCCTAGCTACTAAGGAAGCTGAGATCTGAGGATCAAAGTTCAAAGCCAGCCTGGGCAGCAAAGTCTGTGAGACTCTTATCTCCAATAAACCACTCAGAAAACCAGAAGTGGCACCATAGCTCAAGTAGTAGAGCCCTAGCCTTCAGCTGAAGAGCTGAGGGATGACGCCCAGGCCCAAGAAAAGAAAGAAAGAAACATGGTACACAGCAGCCAGGAATTCAGAAATGAACATTATATTTAACAAGTAGTTCTGTTAGAAACCCAGAAGCACTATCTTCTTTGCTTTAACATTTATATTCTTTCAGAAACTGTAGTCTTCACACAGGAAGAGCAGTTTTCCTTATCTGACCTTGCCTACTGGCCGCAAATAATTAATATGCTGTTTAAACTAGCAAGGACATTATAAAGAAAGACATGTATCCTCGAAAAGCAAAGAGTTGGGAAAATGACTTCTCTTGGTATGAAGTACATATCTGCCTTGGGAAAAAAATGTCTGACAGAATGTATCCTTTCTTTGAAGAGAAGCCCAAACATCAATGATCAAAATTTAATAAGCAAGTCGTAGAGTCCCTGAGACCAAGCGATGACAGTGTAAGACCAAGAGTGATTAAATGTGCCAAGAGAGAAAACAAAGAAAAGCACTTATCCTAGAATAACTTCAAGTCAAACCCTACTTTTTTTTTTGTGGGAGGGGCAGTCATGGAGCTTGAACTCTGGGCCTGGGCTCTATCCCTGATCTTTTCAGCTCAGGGCTAGAGCTCTACCACTTGAGCCACAGCACCACTTCTGGTTTTCTGGAGGTTTACTGGAGATAAGAGACTCACGAACTTTCCTTGCCTGGACTGGCTTTGTATCCTCAGATCTCAACCTCCTAAATAGCTAGGATTACAGGCATGAGCCACTGGAGGCTGGCCCAACCCCTACTTTTTATCATATGTACCCCAGATGTCAGAGAGCTCAGGGTGACTCCTTTTGAGCACCCAAACTCTGTGAGAGTGTGCTTTTTTCTTTCTTCTTGCTTTGTTTGCTTGCTTACTCAATAAAGCTCTGCCAAGTTATATTACCATTTTGACTTGTCCTGAACTTCTTATTGTCATTGAAGTCAAGGCCCTGAGACTAAATCCGTAGGTGCAAAGGTCCCTACTTCTAGAGGGAAATTTCAGACTCTCACCTGAAACCAATGAAAACTGAACCTTTAGGGGAAGGGAAATAACAAAATGCTGAAACAAGGATACAGGTTGATCCACTGTAACAATGAGACTTCCAAGACACTATGTTGTAAAGGAACTTTACAACTTGCAAGGGAAGGGGGGGAGTTGTAGAGGTGGGGAGGGAAAAAACAAAGGAAGGGGTAGCTCTATAGGAAATGTACTCCTTACCTTATTCATGTACCTGTAACCTTCCTGTACAGTATCTTTACAATAAAAAAATTTAAAACTGCACCTTAAAAAATTGTTATGGGGCTAGCCGGGCACTGGTGGCTCACGCCTGTAATCCCAGCTACTCAGGAGGCTGAGATCTGAGGATTGCGGTTCAAAGCCAGCCCGGGCAGGAGAGACCGTGAGACTCCTATCTCCAACAAACCACCAGAAAACCGGAAGTGGCGCTGTAGCTTTGAGCTGAAGAGCTGAGGGACAGTGCCCAGGCCCAGAGTTCAAGCCCCATGACCGACAAAAAAAAAAAAATTGTTATGGGGGGGCTGGGAAGGTAGCTCAGTGGTAGAGAACATGCCTTGCAAGCATGAGGCCCTGGGTTCGATTCCTCAGCATCACATAAACAGAAAAAGCCGGAAATGGCGCTGTAGCTCAAGTGGTAGAGCGCTCGCCTTGAGCTGAAGAGCTGAGGGACAGCGCCCAGGCCCAGAGTTCAAGCCCCACGACCCACAAAAAAAAAAATTAAATAAAAAATGTTTTTAATTAAAAAAATTGTTATAGACGGGCGCTGGTGGCTCACACCTGTAATCCTAGCTACTCAGGAGGCTGATATCTAAGGATCGAGGTTCAAAGCCAGCCCGGGGAGCAAAGTCCCTGAGACTCTTATCCCCAATAAACCACTAGAGAAATGGAAGTGGTGCTGTGGGCTCAAATGGTAGAGTGATAGTCTGAGCTGAAGAGAGCAGGGACAGAACCCAGGCCCAGAATTCAAGCCCCACAACCGACAAAAAAAAAAAAAAAAAGTTATTCTAAAGGTGAAATACATAGCAACTTCATCTTTAACTTAAAAAAATAAATAAAAATAACAGCCAGCCAGGTGTTGGTGGCTCATGCCTCTAATCCTAGCCACCAGGAGGCTGAGATCTGAGGATTGTGTGTGGTTCAAAGTCAACCTGGGCAGGAAAGTCTATGAGACATTTTTCTTCAATTAACAACCTGAAAACTGGAAGTGGAGGCTGGGAATATGGCTTAGTGGTAGAGTGCTTGCCTAGCATGCATGAAGCCTTGAGTTTGATTCCTCAGTACCAAATGAACAGAAAAAGCCAGAAGTGGCAATGTGGCTCAAGTGGTAGAATGCTAGCCTTGAACAGAAAATCTCAGGGACAGTGCCCAGGTCCTGAGTTCAAGCCCCAGATTGGCAAAAAAAAAAAAAAAAACCTGCAAGTGGAGCTGTGGCTCAAAGTGGTAGAGTGCTAGCCTTGAGCACACACACACACACACACAAAACAACCACATATATACAAAACTCTGAAATGTTATATACCAAAATCAACAGTTATTTCTTCCCAGGGATTAAATATTCTCTTTGCTTTTATGTATTACTTTTCAAAACACAATTATTTCTGAGACAAATACTACTGGGGTTAGGAATCTAAGATGGCATGCCAGGTGCCCAGCAGTCAAGATCTGAAACCCAAGAGGCCTAACCAGGGCCACAGTGGTCAAGCTCAGAGGTAAAAGAATTCTTTGCTTTTCCCACTGGAATGTCTTTCATCTAGCTGTCTCCTCTATATTTGATGTGCTGTGTAATTACATTTAATGGGCCTCTATAAATATTAACTGGCACATGGTTTTAAATTGCTGCAAATTTAACTCCTTTGTACTTAGATACCACATAAGGTCGTTGGAAATCAAGTAGCTTACAACAATAACAACAACAAAAACTCTATCTGACCAAACCACTGACTGCTATTATTCCTGATCTCTGCCAATCTTCCTGTCACTGCAAATGTGTTTTGATTTCATGGCTCTCGGAAGGATCATTTTTTTTTCAAAGGAAACTAACATTAGGATACTGACACTGTAGGGACTCACTTTCAAGTGTGCTAATAATTGTCCTTGTTTTCTAAATATCCCTCCTTTGATTGTTGAGATAAGGATCTCCTCATATAGCTCAGGTGGTCTGGAACTTGGATACCTCCTGCTCCAAACTCCTGAGTACTGGGATTCAGGAATGTGCCACTAGGACTGATTTTTTTTCTTTATTTTTCTTGTGCTAGTCCTGGGACCTGAACTCAGGGCCTAGGCATTGTCCCAGAGTTTTTGTGCTCATGGTTAGGGTTCTACTACTTGAGCCATAGCCCCATTTCCTGCTTTTTTGGTAGTTAATTGGAAATAAAGAGTCTCAGGGACTTTCCTGCCTGGGCTAGCTTTGAACTGTCATCCTTAGATCTCAGCCTCCTAAGTAGCTTGGATTACAGGCACTTAGCTACCGACTTACTCTTTAAGGTTCTTCCATCCAACAACTCCATAATCTGATTTCCATGAGTTGAAATCTCTTCAAACTTAAGACATAAGGCTGGGAAGGTGGCTCAGTGGTAGAGTGCTTGCCTTGCATGCATGAGGCCCTAGGTTCGATTCCTCAGTACCACATAAGCAGAAAAAGCCGGAAGTGGTGCTGTGGCTCAAGTGGTAGAGTGCTAGCCTTGAGCTGAAGAGCTGAGGGACAGCGCCCAGGCCCAGAGGTCAGGCCCCATGACCCACAAAAAACAAACAAAAAACTTTAAGACATAGAGCATCTACAGCTTTATCAAAGAAGAGTTCTGACCAGAGAATTCATTTCCCCTCTCTCTGGGATGGCAGTAGGGTTATATATTTTGATTCTGGTAAGAATCAGCATTCAGGTATCAAGGTGGCAACAGGGTTTGAACAGCCTGGGAATGGTGGCATATAAGCATAAACCAGGGTGGCTGAACTGCTACAGATCTGAGATATAAGTACTAGTTGTCATCTATCTATCTATCTATCTACCTACCTACCTACCTACCTACCTACCTACCTACCTACCTACCTACCTACCTATGATTTCCAATCTATTAGTGAAACAGCAAATACTTTGAGGGTATATCTCATGGGCTAGTCTATATACTTGCTTGTTATACTCAGAAATTTTATGGATGCTAGAGGTAAGTACTGTTACTATCATTCCCATAGTATATTTTGAGGAAACAGAGGCCTGGAGAGAGATGGGAGAGAATAATGAGAGGGGTGACATTGGTCAAGATTCTTTGTACATAGAAACTGAACATGTTGGGGCTGGGAAGGTGGTTCAGTGGTAGA
>NW_012267397.1:282120-288902 GCF_000151885.1 Dipodomys ordii | reverse complement strand
GCCCAGGCTGGCTTTGAACCGCGATCTCCAGATCTAAGCCTTTTGAATAGCTATGATTATAGGCGTGAGCCACCAGTGCCCAACTATGTAAATTCACTTTTTTTTTTTTAATCGGTTGTGGGGCTTGAACTCTGGGCCTGAGCACTTTCCCTCAGCTCTCAGCTCAAGGCTAGCGCTGTATCACTTGAGCCATAGCGCCACTACTGGTTTTCTGGTGGTTTATTGGACATAAGAGTCTTACAGACTTTCTTGCCTGGGCTGGCTTTGAACCACCATCCTGAGAGCTCAGCCTCCTTAGTAGCTAGGATTATAGCCATGAGCCACTGGTGCTTGGCTGTAAATTCTCTCTTTTTTTTTGAGGGGGGGGGGTCCAGTCGTGGGGCCTGAACTCTGGGCCTGAGCTCTGTCCCTCAGCTCTTCAGCTCAAGGCTAGCACTCTACCACTTGAGCCACAGTGCCACTTCCGGCTTTTTCCTTATGTGGTGCTGAGGAATCGAACCCAGGGTCTCAGGCATGCAAGGCAAGTGCTCTACCACTGAGCCACCTTCCCAGCCCCTGTAAATTCACTCTTAAGAAGCAGTATACCCAAGAATTATATGAGCCAGGCACTGGTGGCTCACACCTGTAATCCTAGCTATTCAAAAGGCTTAGATCTGGGGATGGTGGTTCAAAGCCAGCCCGGGCAGGAAAGTGTGTGAGACTCTAATCTCCAATTGCACACCAGAAAACCAGAAGTAGTACTGTGGCTCAAGTGGTAGGGCACTTGTCTTGAGCTGAAGAGCTCAGAGACAGACCTGGGCCCACAGTTTAAGCCCCACGACT
This sequence comes from Dipodomys ordii, assembly GCF_000151885.1. Lineage (NCBI taxonomy): Eukaryota > Metazoa > Chordata > Mammalia > Rodentia > Heteromyidae > Dipodomys > Dipodomys ordii. The sequence continues at coordinate 288,080 of NW_012267397.1, read as the reverse complement.
GACAAAAACCAAAGAAACAAAAAGGGTGAATTTATAATTGGGCTTGGTTATGCACATTTTTAATTCCAGCATTTGGGAGATAGAGGCAGGATGATCCTGGGCTACACAGTAAGACCCTATCTCAAAAAAGAAATAGAGAGGGAGAGGGAGGGAGAGAGGGAGGGAAGGAAAAGGAAAGAAGGAAGGAAGGAGGAAGGACGGAAGAAAGGAGCAAGGAAAGGAGAGAAATAGTGAGTTTGTTTCCATTTCTTAAAACATCAATTTTTTTTCTATTATGAAAAACTGACTTCAGATATCTAGGGTAATTCCTTGAGAATTCTAACTGGATGAGAAACATAGTCCAAAGCCATTTTCTTATGAAATTGGATAATACACAGCCCAAGAAAAACGAGTTGGAAGTAAGTGCTCATGTTTTAGGAATGGATTTTTTTTCCAACTTTTTCTGAGTTAAGGGCTCAGATTTGTTGAAGTCATTTTTCTGCGAAAACATCATCAACAACAAGCAAGGAGATAGGCCATTCTCTATTGATCAGGCACAGGAGTGGGCCTGGGGGGGAGGGGTCAGTGGGAAAGGAAGGCAGTGAGAAAGGGAAGGGGGCAGGGCAGGATGGACCAGTGTGGAAATGGTCACACAAAGGGCTGGTGGTGCGACTAGACTGGATCCAGTTTTATGAATATGTTATTTTGAGTTTTAGGCCATCGACCCCTAGGGGTATCTCTTGTGTGACTTGTTTGTATTTTTTCCTATGAAAGAAAAAGGGAAGCCAACTGTGAGAAACTGAATGAGTAGGCGGTTAGACTTTGTGCAGCTGGCTGCCTGCCTGCTTCCCCAGCATCAGATTCCCGGTCCCAGGAGGGCTCTGCAGAGGAGCAGGCACGTGGCTCGGGGTCTAAATTCAGCTAGGTGGAAGGCAGTGGGGGAAGGGACAGGGTGAGGACGGGCAGGACTGCAGAGAGAGGCAGAGAGACAGGCAGAGAGAGGCAGAGAGAGAGAGAGAGGCAGAGAGAGACAGAAAGAGAGGGGGGATGGGGGAGGGAGGAAGAGGGAGGCACTTGCAACCTTGGGATCTGGCTTGCAGGAATATTCTTAGGAAAATCTCTCCATTGCTCTGGTTGGTTTTTCCTCTCTTCTCATCCTCTTCACCTCTCTCCATTCGTTTGGACTCAGGCCCTCCTCTGTCTGACCACCAACCAAGTCTGATGAATCCTGAGGGCTGTTTCTAGCCTGGATGGGTAGTTCGGGGAGGGGGTGTTGTCACAAAACAGTCCCAGGACAAGTATAGGCCCAGTGCCAGCAGCTCACACCTATGACCCTCCTTATTCAGGAGGCTGAGATCTGAGGATCACAGTTCAAAATACTACCAGCGGGCTGGGAAGGTGGCTCAGTGGTAGAGTGCTTGCCTTGCATGCATGAGGCCCTGGGTTCGATTCCTCAGCACCACATAAGCAGAAAAAAGGTGGAAGTGGTGCTGTGGCTCAAGTGGTAGAGCACTAGCCTTGAGCTGAAGAGCTAAGGTATAATGCCCAGAACCAGGTTAAGGTCCCACAACCAACAAAAATTATTTAAAAAAAAATTCTACCAGGCATGAAAGTCCCTGAGACTCCTGTCTCCAATTAATCACTAAAAAGCTGGAAGTGGAGCTGTGGCTCAAGTGTAAGATAATTAGCCTTAGGACAATGCTCAAGCCCTGAGTTCAAGGCCCAGTACTGGCACCAAGAAAAGTGGGGGTAAGGGGGCAGGAGGGGGGAAATTTCAGGAAGAGCACATCTGCCTGAGACAGAGAAGCTCTTTCCTTGCCTGAATAGTGAGCCTGGAATGACCTCAAAGGGGTCATATTTTCATCCACAATGGTAGATCACCAGAAAGGTCTTTATTAAACCCAGTATTATCACATCAGGCTTTCCTTGAGAGAATATAGCTTTTGCCTTGGCCAAAAACATCACAGTCACTACTATTCTCATGTTTTTGGTTTTGGTTTTTGTCAGTCGTGGGGTCTGAACTCTGGGCCTGGGCGCTGTCCTTCACTCTTCAGCTCAAGGCTAGCGCTCTACCACTTGAGCCACAGCGCCACTTCCGGCTTTTTCTGCTTATGTGATGCTAAGGAATCGAACCCAGGGCCTCATGCATGCAAGGCAAGCACTCTACCACTGAGCCACCTTCCCACTCCCTCCTGTGTTTTTTAACAACATGAGGATTTTACAGATGAAGGAACCTTAGCCTTCAGATTTGTCTTTTCCTTTCTTTAGCTTATTGCTATAAGCTCCTAGAATAGGAAGGGAACTCATTCACTGAGCACCTAAAATTGTCCACATCCTTTGCTTTATGATTGTATTTAATCTTCACAGGCACTGCTGAGTTTGCCACTCCTATTTTTCCGAGAGAAGTAACTCTTCAGAGCTCTTGTAGGGAGGTTGGGAATCAAATGAAGGCCTATAAACATTCTAAAATGTTTTTTTATCCCCAACATGCTTTGTTTTATTTAATAGTCACAAGACATTCATAAGCAACTGAGATGCAAATTCACGGGCTGAATTCAAGGATGCACATGCCTGGCCTCTGCCATCGAAGAACTCAAAGGCTTTTGGAGGAAATGTGAAATTAGTAGACAACTGAAGAACAAGAGAAAATGATAAGTACAATGAAAATCCAGGAGCAGGGTAGATATGAGCCCAGAAGAGTCAAATGATGGTTCCTAATTGAGGAAGATGAGGGAAAGTAGCCCTTAATCAACTAATACCTACTCCATTTCTGCCCATGTGAAGCATGGGGCTGCAGAAGAATAACAACTACCATTTTGGGCGGGTTCTCTATTTATTATGTGTTATCTAATTCTCACACCTTTGATTTCCAGTAGGCTAAAGGGATTTCCAGGCATGCTACTTCAGCACTATAGCTCCCTGTGTGGTACTATATTCTGATAAAGAGAGTCTTGAATAGTGTCACTATGCCTGGAGCTGCGGCCACGATTCTGGAGCTGAGAATGAGATAGGTGAAACACAAGTTAACTTGCTGTGCTTGCTATAGTCCCAGTGAAAAGGAGAAGAGGGCCGGGTCTGGTGTGGCTTTCACACTGTCAGAAGTACAGGGAGCTTATCACATTTGTTCTCTGAAAAATATTGAATGTTAGTTTTGCCTATCCCAAACTAACCAGCAGTGCAAAGATTGCCTGCCCCAAACCAACTAGCCTTGATGATCTTGTTGGCTTGGCCTTACCTTCCAGATTGTCCCCTCCTTCTCTTCTCTCTCTCTGTCTCTGTGTGTCTGTCGCGCTCTCTCTCTCTCTCTGTCTCTCTCTCTCTCTCTTCAGTACTGAGATTTGGATTTGAACTCTAGGCTTGATGGTTTCTGGGATTAGGCCTTGAGCCATGCCTCCAGCCACCCCACACACACCTTTTTCAGTTGTGGGGCTTGAACTCAAGGCCTAGACACTGTCCCTGAGCCTTTTTGCTCAAGGCTAGTACTCTATCACTTTGAGCCACAGCTGCACTTTGGTTTTCTGGCAGTTAATTGAAGATAAGAGTCTCACACACTTTCCTATCTGGCTTTGAACTGGGATACTTAGATCTCAGCCTTCTGGGTGACTAGATTTACAGGCACGAGCCACTAGAACCCACATCTTTTGCTCTGGCTATATTTGAGATAGGATCCTATTTTTCCCCCTGGTTAGCCTGTACTGAGATCCTCCCCTTTATGTTGCTGGATATAGCTGGGATGACAGATAAACATACACCATCCTATTCCTATCCAGCTTTTCCTATTGAGATGAGATCTCAGGAACTTTTTGCATGGACTAGTTTGGAACCATGATCCTCCTGGTCACAGCTTTCCAAGCAGCAGTGTTACAGGTATGAGCTACCAGTGCCTGGTTGTTCCTTTACGTTCTTTTAGGCAATTTCACTCAAATGGAGTTTCCATGGTGTCCTTTCATGCTCAAGCCAGTGGTGTTATTTTCAAACCAGACCCTGTCCAATCAGCTTCATAATATGTGTTAGGGTTTATTGTCACTTACTTGCCTGGCAGATATGACTAAAGGGAGGAATGGTTTATTTTGGGTCAGCTTTCAAGGGTTTCAGTCCATAGATTCTAGGTTGGTGGTAAACAGAGCAGTCATTGTGACTAGAGCTTGTGGAAGAGCCTGTTTACCTCATGGCAGATAGGAAGCTGAGTGAGGGAAGGGTTCTGGGGCCAGTTGGCTAATCTAAAAATTCACACATGCTCAGTCCTACTACTTCAGCTAGATCTGATCCCAAACTTTCCACCTCCTCCCAAAATAGCACCAAATAGCACTACAAATAGCACTGTCAATGCATGTGCCTGTAGGTAGGAGGTATTTCATATTTATATCATTTAATATATCATTTATTTCATATTTATACCACATGAGTAGTGATAGAAAATGACTTAAACTGAAAGCACTCACCTTCTCTCAGAAGGCTGTATCTTAGAATTGTCCTTGCTGCTGGCCCCACTAAGTTATCTCCTCTCCCCTTCCCCCTGAACAAACATACCCTGCGGTCTTGGAAGATAGCCTGAGACTAAGGCCATGTCTGAGGCTGACGCCCCTGGTGGACACAGATGCTGTTGAGACCTTGAAACTCCTAAGTCAAAATAACATCACCCACCTCCCCTGCCTACATCTCACCTTTCCATCTGCCCCCTCTTCCACCCCCAACTCCACTCTTTCTGCCTAATATTTAAAAAGACCCTAGGGGCAGTATGCCATTTCCCCTTCAGCAGGCTGAAGGAGACTTCGTTGCCCTTCACAAGCTTTCTTCCCAAGTAAAACCTATCAGTCTGTTGAGTTCTCCATTTCTGCTCTTTTTCTTTTCTTACAAGTAGGCCCAGTTAGGGTTTCCCAGAAGTTGGATGATTCAGTGATAATAAGAAACTTTAATTGAGAACTTAGAATGTAGATCTTCCATTACTTTAGGTTACCTACCTAATCCTCCAGCTAACACAAGAGGTGTTACTATCTCATCATTTTACAAATAAGGACAATGAAGCTCAGGAGAGTTCAGAAACTCCCAGGGACAAATGGCCTACTAGAGCTGGGATGGAAATCTGAATGTTTCATACCACAATTAACCTGTGCTGAGTCAGTGTCTGAGAATGAAAGTAGGAAATATCTAGACATAATGGATGGGATGTGACATTTATAGTCTTTGCTTCATTATAGTTGGGGAGACTTGTGATACTTAACTCCTTTAAAGGAAACTTAATTGGTACTAGCAAAATATAATTCAGACAGGTGAGTAAATACTTGCCCATACTAGATCTCTAGGTAACTTACTTTATCTTTCTCGTATATGATACAGTGATTTAAGTTAATATATTTTATTTTTAGTAGAGCTAGAAATTAGACCCAGAGCTTCAAACATGATAGATACTGCTTTACCGCTGAGCTACATTCACAGCTCAGTTAAGATCAGTTAACTGGAACTGGGAATGTGGATTAGTGGTAGAGTACTTGCCTAGTCACACATGAAGCCCTGGGTTCAATTCCTCAGTACCACATAAACAGAAAAATCCAGAAATGGAGCGGTGGCTCAGGTGGTAGAGTGTTAGCCTTGAGCAAAAGCAGCTCACGGACAGTGCCAGGCCCTAAGTTCAAGCCCCAGGACTGACAAAAAAAAAAATCATTTAACTGGCTGCGCACTGGTGGGTGGCTCAACCTATAATCCTAGCTATTCAGCGGTTGGGATCTGAGGATTATAGCTCAAAGCCAGACTGGACAGGAAAGTACATAAGACTCTTCTCTCTCCTTAACTACCAAAAAGCTGGAAATGGAGCTGTGGCTTAAGTGGTAGAGCACTGTTCTTGAGCAAAAATGCTCTGGGTCAGCGCCTAGGCCCTGTGTTCAAGCTCCAAGACCAACACACAAAAGATGGTATTTATTATTGTATATTTGTAACATGTTAAAACTGACACCAAAATACAATGTTATCAAAAAGAGATAATT
>NW_012267397.1:275910-280707 GCF_000151885.1 Dipodomys ordii | reverse complement strand
AGTGAGGCGGTAGAGAATGATCAGGCCGCCCTAGAGATGCTGCAGGAAGAAAGATCAGAAAGGGCAGGCAGTGAAAAGGGGAAGAGCAGGGGAAGATTATACCCCGATCTTGCTGAACTAGAGACCTCTGAGTCTACTGACTCAGAGGAACTACAATCAATCATAGAACAAATAGAGAAAACAAAAATAAGAAAGAGGAGGAAAGGGAAGGAGAGAGAGGACCCAGATAAAGACGAATGCACGCCATCCGTGCGCCGCACCACCCCCTCGGCCCCTCCGCCCTATGCAGAGGGCCCCGGAAGTAGCAGCTCCGGCTGTTCCCTCAGCCCAGACGTGTGGAAAGCGGTCAGAACCGAGTTACATCTAGCCTGTCCAATATTTCAGGATCCACAGGGACAGCGGTATCATGAACCTTTAGATTTTAAGGTGATAAAATCTTTAGCTGAGTCTGTGCGGACCTACGGGATCACAGCCTCCTTTACTGTAGCCCAGGTAGAGGCTCTAAGCAGGCACTGCATGACGCCCAATGTTGGAGTGGGCTCCCACGAGCTTGTTTGAACCCAGGTCAGTATCTAGATTGGAGGGCTTTTTTGATTGAATTTGCTAGTGAGGAGGCTGCAGCCAATCAAGCTGCGGGAAACCCAGCTTGGGACAGAGATATGCTGCTTGGACAGGGAAGATTCGCCAATCAGCAGACAGGCTCCCCAGTTCAAGTTTATGAACAAATCAATAAAATTGGCATTAAGGCATGGAAGGCCCTACCAAACAAAGGCGAGGTGAGTGGCAATCTCACCAAAATCCTGCAGGGCTCTACGGAGCCGTTTTCGGACTTTGTTGCCCGTATGGTCGAGGCCGCTGGCAGAATTTTTGGTGACCCAGACACAGCCATGCCATTAATTAAACAGCTTGTTTATGAGCAATGCACTAAGGAATGCAAGGCCGCTATTACCCCATATAAAAATAAGGGATTAGAAGCATGGATGAAAGTTTGCAGAGAGCTGGGCGGACCACTAACTAATGCTGGATTAGCTGCTGCTGTGGTGCAATTAACCCAGAAGAAAGGGGGAGGCTCAGGTGCATGCTTTAGATGCGGCAAGATGGGACACATAAAGCGTAATTGCCCTGAAAAGGGAAAAGTGATAGAAACAGGAAAGGGACAACAGCCTAAGCAGCCTGGGCTATGCCCTAGATGTAAAAAGGGGAAGCATTGGGCAAATAAATGCCGATCTGTGAAAGACATCAACGGTCAACCCTTAACACAGGCCCAGGAAAAAACCTATTCAAAAAACGGGCAGCGGGGGCCCCCGCCCTCAGGGCCCACAAATATATGGGGCAGTCGAGAACCAGGACAGGAGTTACTACCCAGAACAATGGCCGACCCTCTGGCATCCCAAAGACCGCGGAGAGCCACTGCGGGCTCAGCAGGATTGGACCTCCGTGCCACCACCAGACTCGTATTAACTCCCCAAATGGGGGTCCAGTTAGTTGACACAGACTTTCAAGGACCCCTTGAGCCTGGCACAGTGGGATTGTTGATAGGGAAGTCACCACGATTCTGCGGGGTCTTAAGGTGCATCCTGGTGTGATCGATCCAGACTATACTGGAGTCGTAAAGATTATGGTTGAATCTCCAAAAGGAATTTTAGCCATCTCCCCAGGAGACAGAATTACTCAGCTTTTGATTTTACCCAGTTTGCATGACCATTTTGCGGTTCAGTCCAAGCTAAGAGACAAGGGGGGTTTTGGATCCACGGGAACAGATTTAACATTCCTATCTCTTGAGTTGGATCAAAGACCAGTTCTTGAACTCAATATTGACAATATAAAAAAACTTGGGCCTTTTGGATACTGGGGCAGACAGGAGCATTATTGCCAGAAAAGATTGGCCATCGGGATGGCCCGTACAAGCGTCCTCCCAAACCTTACAAGGTCTGGGATACACTAAGGCCCCTGACATGAGTGCGAGACAGCTGCATTGGAGTGATGAAGAAGGACATTCTGGTACTATACAGCCTTACATGCTAGAGCTTCCGGTTTCCTTATGGGGCAGAGATCTTATGAAAGAAATGGGATTTAAATTAAGTAATGACTATTCCCCTGCATCATATGACATGATGGTGCGTATGGGTTATCACCCCAGTTTTGGACTAGGTAAATTTCTACAAGGGAACAAGGAGCCTATTAAGGTGCACCAGAGAAACCACAGGCAGGGCTTGGGTTTTTCCTAGGGGCCACTGGGGGAGGGATCCCCATATCCTGGAAAACAGAGGATCCGGTGTGGGTGCCTGAACGCCTCACGAGAAGAACCCAGTGTGAAGAAGCACGAGATGCGGGGGGTGATGATCCTTCTGCTCATCCTTGTGATGACGCAACCGGGAAGACCAGTACTGAGATGGGGGATCCTGTCCGTGTTCCCGAGACCGATGCCCGTGCGACACGATGCACAACTGTTTCCTTGATTATTTAGTAGCAATAAGAGCCTTGACATTCCCTACCTTCCCATGGATACAGCGGAAGCCCCACTGGGAGAAAACAGATCCTTTGCCTTGAGCGGGAGTCTTTGTTTTCAGGTTGTGCGAAATCGCTCCGACACTTCCCCATGCATCTTATTGTATAATCAAACTGCAGGATGGTTCGATTTACCTGAAACTTCCCCCGGTCCCTGTCACACTGCTAATGTCACATGGCTTTCTGGGTGGTGGCCTGCTAAGTTGCCAGGGAGTTCTCCCCCGGGTCAACCTAAGTGGGCCCCTTATTGTTGGGGAATGAATTGGGGAGAGCTTTGGCCTTGGACTGGTTGTCAGTCTCATACCGTAACCTGGGCCAATTTGGATAAGAGCTTTACCTTTTCCCCTGGCATTGGCACAGAATTCAATGCCACCTCTGCGGGCCAAAATTATAGTGATCAGAATCCATCTCAAGCATATGTTTCCAATCTTTTTGATAATTGGCTCCTGTGTGGCATTATGATTGCTGGAGGGTCACATGGGAATGGGAATGCTACTTGGAGCACTTCTCAGCCTTGGGGCTCCTGGGATAACCCTCACACTTCATATACAACTGTGACAGTCTCTTCAGGTTCTGGTACCGTGACTGGTATTATGGCAACTGCTACGGGTTGCGACAGCCAAGGTGTTAAAAAAAAAATCTTCTGTTACTTACAAGCCTACCCCTGTGTGTATGTATCCCCCATTTTTGTTTATTGTGAGCACAGAAGAACTTACCTCGTGCAGCAATACTACCTGCTTTTATACCCAATGCTGGAATGCCTCAAAGTTTGAATATGCTTTAGTTACCCGCATGCCTCGTTGGGTGCCTGTACCTGTGGATGCTCCTAATGCTATGACCCAATTTAGACATAAAAGAGATTTTGGTATTACAGCCGCCATTGTTACTGCCATCTCCTTGGCGGCGGTCGGAGCGACCACCACGGCCGTTGACATGAGTCACACTGTACAGACGGCTCAAACCCTAAACAACCTTTCTGCTAATGTGGCACAGGCCTTAGATGTACAAAAGGGCATTATTGCTCAGTTAAAAGGAGGTTTAACGGTAGTCAACCAGAGGATTGATCTGGTTCAAGAACAAATTGATATTCTCTGGCAAATTGCCCAGCTTGGCTGTCAATGGAAATATGCTGGTTTATGCGTGACCAGCATTCAATACGAAAATTACACTTATGCTGCAAATTTGTCTAAACAGTTGTCTAGTTATCTTTTAGGTAATTGAACTGGGGAGTTTGACAGCCTGAAGGAGCAGCTCAGGGTTGCCATCGTCACGGTGAACTCGACCCGAGTGGATGCCGGATTGGTGGAGGGGTTATCTTCATGGATCTCCGCTGCCATGAATCATCTTAAGGAGTGTGCGGGTTTGGGAGCCCTGACAGGCCTCCTGGTATTGGCCTCCTTGATATGTCTGTGGTGCATTTGCCAAATTAGAGGTTCTCAGCGTCCCAGTGCAGGCATGATTATCCAAGCCTTTACAGCCATTGAAGCAGGACAGTCCCCCCTTGCATGGCTTGCCACTCTGAAAGACTAGCCTTTTTTGAGCACAGGATGCGAGGCTTGAGCACTGCACTTGAGGTCCACCGAGGTCGTGGGCCCCAAGAAGAGCATGTCTGATTGCATGTGGGTTGATACCCTAAGTCCCACCTCTGTAAAAAGGTATCAGACAGGTCTGGTAATCATTCGAGTAGATAACACCTGAGTGAAGATCATCAGTACAATGTCCCAAATTTCTTCTACAGAGATCAGACCTCTACTCTTGCCTGTTGCAAAAACAAAAAGGGGGAACTGTAGAGAGCTGCGTGCAGCCGCACCTTAAAGATGGCGCCGGCTTCCGCCCTCCACCTTCCCGATGGTGAGCGCTCTCTGTGGTAAACAACTCCTTATTTGGCTAAGGCATAGAATCTGGCTTGCTTCCGAGTACCTGGACCTATTGATGGCTCCCACGTGGCATATCAGGGTTGGTTACCCAGCGGGTACTTAAGGTTGTGTGGGATTCTCCACGGGGTCAGAAGACTGCTCAAAGGTCCTGAATAAACTGCTGAGAGAAGAGCTCAGTGTTGTGTCTTTCTTGCTGATCAAGACGGACGCGACATATAAACATCACCTGATGTGGAAAAAACAATTTTGCATTGACGAAGCTCATAGAATTTACAAACAGTATAGACCATGATAATAATTTGCCTTGTGAAAATTAAAATGTGTTTGTGACTTTAAGTATCACTACTCCACAATACTGTGAAATATGTGAAATTTATGGAATCACCTAATCTCAATTTAAAAAAAAAAAAAA
>NW_012267397.1:267862-275860 GCF_000151885.1 Dipodomys ordii | reverse complement strand
TGGCATATCAGGGTTGGTTACCCAGCGGGTACTTAAGGTTGTGTGGGATTCTCCACGGGGTCAGAAGACTGCTCAAAGGTCCTGAATAAACTGCTGAGAGAAGAGCTCAGTGTTGTGTCTTTCTTGCTGATCAAGACGGACGCGACATATAAACATCACCTGATGTGGAAAAAACAATTTTGCATTGACGAAGCTCATAGAATTTACAAACAGTATAGACCATGATAATAATTTGCCTTGTGAAAATTAAAATGTGTTTGTGACTTTAAGTATCACTACTCCACAATACTGTGAAATATGTGAAATTTATGGAATCACCTAATCTCAATTTAAAAAAAAAAAAAAAGAGAGCCGGGCGCCGGTGGCTCACGCCTATAATCCTAACTACTCAGGAAGCTGAGATCTGAGAATCGCGGTTTAAAGCCAGCCCGGGCAGGAAAGACCGTGAGACTCCTATCTCCAATAAACCACTAGAAAACCGGAAGTGGCGCTGTAGCTCAAGTGGTAGAGCGCTCGCCTTGAGCTGAAGAGCTGAGGGACAGCGCCCAGGCCCAGGGTTCAAGCCCCACGACCGACAAAAAAAAAAAAGTGAGAGAAGGGATGGGTTAAGAGCCATGAGTGACAATGTTGTCAGACACCTTGTATTCATATACTGTGTTGTAGAATGGGAACTTCTTTGTACAACTACTTAAAGATAATAATAAAACATTTAAAAAATGTTTATTTTAAGTAGTTGGACAATGAGGTTTCAATTCAACATGTCAGTTTATGACTGTAATGCATCGTGATCAATGTCACTCCTTCTGCTATTGTCTCCCATCTCTCCTAACCTCATCCACCCCTTCAAGTTACTTGTTTACATTTTCACAGATATATATTGAATATGATGACTGTATTTGCCCACCCTTCTACTCTCCATTTATCTGCCCCACTTCTTCTTGCTCTCCCTTACTTTTTCCCTTTGACAACACATGTTTCAGCTTCCTAGTGTTCATTTTGATAAACTGTATGTTGTTCAAATGAGTTATATACACTGCAATCTTCCTCTTCTGAACAATCTATGGAAGTGCAATAAAAAGCCATTTAAGCTTAAAAAAAAAAAGAATCTCATGAATTTTCCTGCCCACACTGGTTTTGAACCATGATCCTCAGATCTCAGCCTCCTGAGTAGTTAGGATTACAGGCATGAGCCACCGGCACCCAGCAAGAGTACATTTCTTTTTGGACAATGTCATCCTTTTTCTCGTTCTCTCCCTCGTTCTCCCTCCCATCTTCGCAGAGTGTCTAGTCAGTATCACTGCTGCATTTGTTCATCCTTTGTATTTATAATGAGACCAGGTCTCACTGTTTTATCTAAGCAGGTACCAAACTCTCACTATGTAACCCCTTCTAACTTTTCGTGTGTGTGTGTGTGTGTGTGTGTGCTGATCGTAGGGCTTGAACTCAGAGCCTGGGCATGGTCTCTGAGCTTTTACACCCAAGCCTAGTGCTCTACTACTTTGAGCAACAACTCTACTTCAACTTGTTGGTGATTAATTGGAGGTAAGAGTCTCTTGGATTTTCCTGCCTTGGCTTGATCCTCAGATCTCAGCCTTCCAAGTAACTAGGATTGCAAGTGTGAGCTACTGGCTCATGGTTCCCAGGCTTTTTTTCTTTCTTATACTGGTCCTGATGTTTGAACTTCTGGCCTGGGCACTATCACTTGAGCCATAGTGCTACTTCTGCCTTTTTGGAGCAGTTTTTGGGGATAAGAGTTTCAAAGGGACTTTTCTGCCCAGGCTGGCTTCAAACCATGATCCTCCTCAGATTTCAGCCTCCTCAGTAGCTAGGATTATAGGCATGAGCCATCAGCACCCAGCTCCAGGTTAACAACTTCTTCTTCCTCTCCTCCTCCTCCTCTTCTCCTTCTGCCAGGCCTGGGCCTTGAACTGAGGACCTGGGCACTGTCCCTGAGATTTTCAAGGCTAGCACTCTACCACTTGAGCCACAGAACCACTTCTGGCTTTTTCTGTTCATGTGGTACTGAGGAATGGAGCCCAGGGTTTTATGCAGGCTGGGCAAGCACTCTAACACTAAGTCACATTTCCAGCCCCAGGCTAAGTTTTAATTTTAGATTTTCTTCTTTTTTCTTTTTTTTCTTCTTTTTGGGTCCGGTCGTGGGGCCTGAACTCTGGGCCTGGGCGCTGTCCCTCAGCTCTTCAGCTCAAGGCTAGCGCTCTACCACTTGAGCCACAGCGCCACTTCCGGCTTTTTTTTTTTCGTTTTCCTTATGTGGTGCTGAGGAATCGAACCTAGAGCCTCAGGCATGCAAGGCAAGTGCTCTACCACTGAGCCACCTCCCCAGCCCCTTAATTTTAGATTTTCTTGCCTCAAGCTCCAGAGTAGTTGGGATTACAGGTGTGTGATTTCACACATGGCTAAGCTTTTATTGCTTTTATTTCTTTTTTTTTTGGGGGGGGGGGTCCGGTCATGAGGCCTGAACTCTGGGCCTGGGCACTGTCCCTCAGCTCTTCAGCTCAAAGCTAATGCTCTACCACTTGAGCCCAGCCCCTAAGCTTTTATTTCTAAGTGATAGACTAATTGGGCTCCAATTTCTATGCACGCTTCAAATAATAAATTATAATATACTTTAATAGGGCTGGGAAGATGGCTCAGTGGTAGAGCGCTTGCCTTGCATGCCTGAGGCCCTGGGTTCCATTCCTCAGCACCACATAAGCAAAAAGAAAAAAGCCAGAAGTGGTGCTGTGGCTGAAGTGCTAGAGCGCTAGCCTTGAGCTGAAGAGCTGAGGGACAGTGCCCAGGCCCAGAGTTCAGGCCCCACGAATGGACCAAAAAAATCTATGTATATACTTTAATAATGTGTGCATAGTTTATATATACATATACATATATGCATATATAATTTCTGTGCTGCTACGGATGGAACCCAGCACCCAATGCATGTAGTCAAGTTCTGCACCACTGAGATATACCTTAGTCTCACAGGTAATCCTTACTCCCCATAAAGAGAGAAAAAGCCCAACTGAATATAGTTGGGCAGGATAATTTAGTATTTACAGATCTGGATATAGGTTGTAGGTACTGATTCTGGCCCCACCACTTACTAGCTATAAGCCAGTGTATTGCTTAATCTCTCAATACTTCAATTTCTCTACCTTAAAAAAAGGTGAAATAAGAAAAAAGGAAGCAATTATTGGGTTATGAAAATTAAATGAGGGGCTGAGAAGATGGCTCAGAAGATAGTAGAGTGCTTGCCTTGCATGCATGAGGCCCTCGGTTCAATTCCTCAGCATCACATAAGCAGAAAAAGCCAGAAGTGGTGCTGTGGCTCAAGTGGTAGAATGTTAGCCTTGAGCTGAAGAGCTCAGGGACTGACAGTGCCCAGGCCCAGAGTTCAGGCCTCAAGACTGACAAAAAAGAAAAGAAAAGAAAAGAAAAAAGAAAATTAAATGAGTCACTGAATGTAAAGTCCATTTTAGAAAATCTAAAGCCAGGCAAAGTAGTGCCTACCTGTAATCCTAGCACTAAAGAAGTAGGAGGTTCAGAGTTTAAGGTTTCATAGTAAGGCTTTACCTTAAAAAACAAACACAAACAAAAAATAATCATAAACCCCAACAACAACAATCTGAAAATCAGACCCAGAAATCAGAAATTAGTCAACCTCAGTAACTTGTAGACAGTGCCTAATTCTAATGCACCTTTGTATAATTTAGAAAAGCTGATCTGTCCTCAAGATGCTTTTCTATCTCAGCCGCAAAACTGTCTTGAAAAGGGAGCACACTCAAGTAATCACACTAAGACATCAGGTCTAAACACATATTGTCCTGAGCAAAACAGGAAAGCTTGGTATGGTAGCACATGTCTGAAATCCCCATCCTGGAGAGCTGAAGCAGGAGGATCAGAAGTCCCGGTCAAGCCTGCACTACAGGGCAAAACATTTAATCACCTTGTCTAAACGTTGTTTGTTTTCAATTCCAGGCTGCTACTAATCATGTCGAAATGACAAATTATCCATTAGATTTCTTCTGTTCTTAGAATTTAGGCTAGATTCCAGGACCTAACAGGCACACAGAGGGTATCTGCTGAATAATGAATGAAGGGTAGTGAGTAGGGGAACAAGGAGACAATGAATTTGCTCACAAGTGTACTAAATTTATTTCCCTTAAGCATTATATCAGTAGTGGCTGTTTTAATTTGCTTGAAAAAAAGATAGTGTCTCATTTTAATTTGTTTCTATAATTATCAGTGATGATATTATTGTCCATCTGTTTGCTCATGTATTTTGGCCATTTATTGGAATTTTATTATTATTATTGTAAATATGTATGAATTTGTTGTATGTTAAGGATATTAATAGTTCATTTTTTCCTTGTAACTGTGTGTTCAGTTTGACTTTTATTTTTCTTATAGCTTACTTTCCTTTGGTGTGGTGATTTCTAATCTTCATGCAGGAAAATTTACAAAATTTATAAAATAAAATTTTAATTTGTTGTAATTTATTCTTTCATTAAATCTTTTTCTTTTTCTTTTTTTTTTTTTTGTTGGTCTTGGGGCCTGAACTCTGGGCCTGGGCACTGTCCCTCAGCACTTCAGCTCAAGGCTAGCGCTCTACCACTTGAGCCACGACAACACTTCCAGCTTTTTTCTTTTTGCTTATGTGGTGCTGAGGAATCAAACCCAGGGTCTAATGCATGCAAGGCAAGTGCTCTACCACTGAGCCACCTTCCCAGCCCCTCTTTCATTAAATCTTGGAAAATCCTTTTTCTGACAAACATCTAACATGTATTTCTATTTTCTCATTATTTCTGGATTACTTAAAAATGTCTATCTTTTTAATATATCTAGAATCATATGTGTCTAATATATAGTCAACCAATCTAACATTATTTAATATTTCTTTCCCTTCTCACTATTTCTGATGCCCTCTTACAATAAAACTGCATATCTATAGGATCTGCCTCTGAGTGCATTTGCTGATTTTTACTTTCCCATACGATAGCTATTTTTCTTTTATTTATTTATTTATCATTGTTGGGTTATGCTTTAGCTTATGTTTTTAACCTTTAAAATCAATGCAAGTGGTAAACTTAATGGCAGTTTAAGAGTGGTAAATGCCTTCAATATTAAAGTACCGTAATGGTGTGCAAAAACCTGGAAGGACATTTAGTTCATTGTGGGTAAGAGAAAACAGAACTCATGTTGCTCATTGTGATCAGTCCAGGCTAAGACTATAATAAAGACCTCTCCCAGCCCCTCTCCCATGATGAAGAATTATATAGATAGAGGAATAATTAAATAAATAAATGTACTATACACACAGCATTTCATCCTTAAATGAAAGCAATTCGAGAAAGACTGCTGTTAATTTAATGTTTCTCTTAGTAATAGAGAAACTGATTAGAAACTAATTAAATCTCTTGGAAAAATTTACCACTATCACTCCACCCTGGACATTGAAATCAACTCTCCAGAAAGGTTATTTGCTTGGTAGCTCAGTAACAATGGAGGAATGGAGTTGTGTGCAGAGAGCCGCTTTCCAAGGAGAGGCAGTGGCACGCCACTGAGCCACCTAGTGGTGAGGATCTTCACTGCATCATTAAGAGATGGTGCCAGTGGATCCTATCCAGGAAGTTCTTCCTGGAAAGTGATGGAAGGGGGCAAGTTTGGGGAACTTAGATGTCCTTCCATTTCCATTTTTCTGTCTCAAGGCAAAATAATTTCAAGTCTGCTTGTGTGAATGAAGCTACAGAGATGAGCATCCTGAAAACAGCCTCAGCAAAGTTGGAAGGGAGAAGTGTAAAGCTAAATTAACACATGCTGACTACACATGGGTGTACAGTTGAAGATGTAGATGTAGTCAAGCCCATTAATACTTATCAGGGAGCAGTGATGTGGTTCAACTATGCTATCCTCATTCCTTCCCCTTCTAGCCCTCATAAAAACTCTAACCAGAGGATAATTATAACTTTCATTTCTTGTAATTATAGCATTTGAATGTTAAGTTCGGCCACATTCAGAGTACTACAAGGTGAAGATTGTTCTACATGCCATTCAAGCATAATAACTGACCACACATTTGAACTACAGAGTTGTGTTTTAATAACTAAAATTAATTGTTTCTTTCTGGGGAGATCAATCAATGATTCAGAAAAGAAAAGATTGATGGATTCACTCATTCATTCATTCATTCAAGTACATACTGAGCATTGGGACCTTGGGATCTGGGACTTGGTGATTAAAAGAGAATGTATCTTGTGTTCATCATCGCAGAGTATATAATTCAGCAAATTTCTACAATACTCATCACTGGGATGAGTGTTATAAGAATCTGAGTTCTGGGCTGGGAAGATGGCTCAGTGGTAGAGTGCTTGCCTTGCATGCTTGAGGCCCTGGATTCGATTCCTCAGCACCACATAAGCAAAAAGAAAAAAGCCGGAGGTGGCGCTGTGGCTCAAGTGGTAGAGCGCTAGCCTTGAGCTGAAGAGCTGAGGGATAGTGCCCAGGCCCAGAGTTCAGGCCCCATAACCGGACCCAAAAAAAAAAGAATCTGAGTTCTGAATGAACTTGATCCTTAGTCCTGAAAGATGAATAAGAGCCAACCAAAAACAAGTGACAGTGAGCACTGGTGGCTCACACTTGTAATCCTAGTTACCCAGAAGGCTGAGATCAGAGGATCGAAGTTCAAAGCCATGTTGTGCAGGAAAGTCCTTGAAACTCTTATCTCCAGTGAACCACCAAAAAGGCTAGAAGTGGAGCTGTGGCTCAAGTGGTAGCGCATCAGCCTTGAGTAAAAAGCTGATGGAGGGCTGTGAATGTGGTTCAGTGGTAGAGTGCTTGCCTAGCAGGCATGAAGCCCTGGGTTCCATTCCTCAGTACCACATAAACAGAAAAAGCTGGAAGTGGCACTGTGGCTCAAGTGGAAGAATGCTAGACTTGAGCAAAAGAAGGGACAGTGCCCAGGTCCTGAGTTCAAGCCCCAGGACTAGCAAAAAAAAGCTGAGGGATAGTGCTCAAGCCTTGAATTGAACCCCAGTACTAGCACAAAACACAATCAAACAATTAAAAGGGAACTTTTGAAGATATCTGTCATACCTATATTTATGCAATTTATTCAAGTTGCATTTATTTTCTGCTAAAATGTCAGACATGTAAACATTACAAATAAAAATGGTTAAAAAAGAAAAAAGGAGGTGGGTGCTAGTGGCTCACTCCTGAAATCCTAGCTACTCAGGAGGCTGAGATCTGAGAATCTCTGCTCAAAGCCAGCCTGGGCAGGAAAGTCTATGAGACTCTTATCTCCAATAAACCCAGAAAACAGGCAGTGGTGCTGTGGCTCAAGTTGGTAGAGCACTAACCTTGAGCTGAAGAGCTGAGGGACCCAGAGTTCAAACCCCATGACTGAAAAAAAAAAAAGGAAAAAATAAAGCAAAGACAGTGGTCACAGTGAAACTTTTCAGGTGAGAATGATAGGTTAAAGGAACTAAAATCCAGTCACGCAGGGAGCTGGTGGCTCACATCTATAATCCTATTTTACTTATGAGGCTGAGATCTGAGGATTGCAGTTTGAAGCTAGCCCTGGCTGAAAAGTCACCATGAGACTCTTACTTCCAATTAACCACCAGAAAACCTGAGGTGGCATTGTGGCTCAAAGTGGTAGAGTGCTAGCCTTGAGCAAAAAGGCTCAGGGACAATGTCTAGGCCCTGAGTTCAAGCCCCATGACTGACAAGAAAGGCAGGCAGGCAGGCAGGCAGGCAGGCAGGCAAACAAGCAAGCAAGTAAGGAAGCAAGAAAGCAAGAAAGAAAGGAGGTGGCCAGGGAGTGGAGGATCATCTCAGTTTAGCAGGTTGTATTTTCTATTAAGGAAATGGAAATACAATGATTTTACCTTTTTTTTTTTTTTGGTCCGGTTGTGGGGCCTGAACTCTGGGCCTGAGCACTGTCCCTCAGCTCTTCAGCTCAAAGCTAGCACTCTACCTCCTGAGCCACAGCACCACTTT
>NW_012267397.1:224619-267529 GCF_000151885.1 Dipodomys ordii | reverse complement strand
CTGTCCCTCAGCTCTTCAGCTCAAAGCTAGCACTCTACCTCCTGAGCCACAGCACCACTTTCGGCTTTTTTCTTTTTGCTTATGTGGTGCTGAGGAATCGAACCCAGGGCCTTAGGCATGCGAGGCAAGTGCTCTACCACTGAGCCAACTTCCCAGCCCCTGATTTTACCTTTTTAATTCTTTCCAAGAGGTAAACTTTAGGAATCTTATTTTTCTTCCTATGTTGCATAGGCTGGCCTTGAACTCCCAAACCCTAATGATCCTCTTGACTCAGCTTCTTGAGTAACTGGGATTACAGGCACAAGTTCAACCAATAAGGAGTTTTAAAAGGGGAATGGAAACATCAGATTCACTTTTTGCCATGATTTTTGGTTGCCTGGAAAAGAAAAAGGTAAATAATTGTAATGACCAGAGAGGAAGCTTTTGTAGTAACTAGTTTAGATAAGAAATGCTACCGAGGGGGGGGAAGGGGGGAAGGAGAAGGATTGGGATTGGGGGGGAGGGGGGAGGCTGGGAAGTGAAGGGTAAACAAAGGAGGAGGCTGCAATGCTTGGTAAGAAACGTACGCATTATCCTGCCCATGCAATTGTAACCCCTCTGTACAGTATGTTCACAAATAAGATTAAATTAAATTAAAAAAAAGAAAAAAAAAAGAAATGCTACCGAAGTTAGCTTGAATTATAGCAGTGGCAGCCTTTTCATTTCTAAAATCTGCAAAAAAAATTAGATACTTCTATTAAAACAGGGGCTGGGAAGGTGGCTCAGTGGTAGAGCGCTTGCCTTGCATGCATGAGGCCCTGGGTTCGATTCCTCAGCACCATATAAGCAAAAAGAAAAAAGCCGGAAATGGCCCTGTGGCTCAAGTGGTAGAGCGCTAGCCTTGAGCTGAAGAGCTGAGGGACAGCGCCCAGGCCCAGAGTTCAAGCCCCACGACCGGACCCCCCAAAAAAAAAATTAGCCAGCCCATGGGGCTGGGAAGGTGGCTCAGTGGTAGAGTGCTTGCCTTGTATGCATGATGTCCTGAGTTTGATTCCTCAGCACTACATAAGCAGAAAAAGCTGGAAGTGGCGCTGTGGCTCAAGTGGTAGAGCCCTAGCCTTGAGCTGAAGAGCTGAGGGACAGCGCCCAGGCCCAGAGTTCAAGCCCCACGACCGGACCCCCCAAAAAAAAAATTAGCCAGCCCATGGGGCTGGGAAGGTGGCTCAGTGGTAGAAGCGCTTGCCTTGCATCCTGAGGCCCTGGGTTCGATTCCTCAGCACCATATAAGCAAAAAGAAAAAAGCCGGAAATGGCCCTGTGGCTCAAGTGGTAGAGCGCTAGCCTTGAGCTGAAGAGCTGAGGGACAGCGCCCAGGCCCAGAGTTCAAGCCCCACGACCGGACCCCCCAAAAAAAAAATTAGCCAGCCCATGGGGCTGGGAAGGTGGCTCAGTGGTAGAGTGCTTGCCTTGTATGCATGATGTCCTGAGTTTGATTCCTCAGCACTACATAAGCAGAAAAAGCTGGAAGTGGCGTTGTGGCTCAAGTGGTAGAGCCCTAGCCTTGAGCTGAAGAGCTAAGGGACAGTGTCCAGGCCCAGAGTTCAGGCCCCATGACCGGCTAAAAAAAAAAAAAATTAGCCAGGCCAGTAGCTTACACCAGAATCCTAGCTACTCAAGAGGCTGAGATCTGAGAATCAAGATTTAAAGCCAGCCAGCCATGGCAGACAAATCCTCAATACTCTTATTGCCTGTTAGCCAGCAAAAGAAAACCCAGAACTACACAATAGCTAGGATATGAAAACAACCCAGATGTCCCACCACAGATGAATGGATCCAAAAATTGTGGTATCTATACACAATAGAATATTATGCAGCCATTAGAAATGACAAAATAATGGCATTTGCAGGGAAATGGATGGAGCTAGAAAGGAATCATATTGAGCGAGGTAAGCCAAGAGCAAAGAGACAAACGGTACATGGTCTCCCTGATAAGTGGATGCTAAATCCAAAATGTTAGGTGATACGACAAAACTAACAGGACTTAAGAAACAAAGAACTCTCACTCATCTGGTCTAGCCACTACTAAATATCCCCATGCTGCTGATCACATGTACGGTGTATAACATGTGAGCACCGTTATATGTTATAGACTGTGATAGACAATTTGCTCCAGGAAAGTTAGAATGAACTTGTGACTTTAAATGAGCATCATTATTCCACAATACTGTGAAATTCGGGAAATTATGTAATCACTTAATCATAATCAAAAAAAAAAAGAAGAACCTCGGGGAAGGGGAGGGAGGGAAGGGTTGGTAGGGGGAAAACAATGGAGGGGGTAACAATGTTCAATAGGAAGTGTACTCATTACCTCACTCATGTAACTGTAACCCTCTGTATAGCATCTTTACAATAAAAAAAAAAAAAAAAGAAAACCCAGAACTAGAGGAATGGTTCTAGTGGTAAAGAGCCAGTCATAAGTAGAAAAAAACTGAACAAGAACACAAAGCCCAGTGTTCAAGCCCTAAGAAGGACAGGAACTGGGAATGTGGCTTAGTGGTAGAGTGCTTGCCTAGCATGCATGAAGCCCTGGGTTCAATTCTTTAGTACCACATAAACAATAAGGCTGGAAGGGGCACTGTGGCTCAAGTGGTAGAGTGCTAGATGTGAGTGAAAGAAGTTCACGGACAGTGTCCAGGCCCTGAGTTCAAATCCCAGGACTGGCGAAAAAAGTTAGAAGGATAAACTTTTGTGTTATTTAGGTCTTTCTACTGCATACACTGGTATAATACAAATTTTTGTCAGATGCGAGTAATCCAGTACCCAAACCTCATGCACAGAATCTTGGTGGCTGCAATGTGCTGCCTATACGTCCACTCTGGCTCTGCTCATTAATGTATGGTATTTGGAGCATGTTAAGGAGTGTAATAGCATCAGGATAGGAAGGCAGGAGAAACAGTTTGAGTGCCTGATGGAGAGGAAGCAAGCTGAAATTGTACAGGATAGGTCTGAACGTGCATTGGTACAAACCCCAAACTCAAAGCATTGTTGGTGTTTCTTCGTGTCTTCCATTTCCTTCCTTTCCTTCCTCCTTTTCTTTAGGGGGGGGATGTAGGGGGGGGCCTGAACTCTGGGCCTGGGCACTGTTCCTCAGCTCTTTAGCTCAAGGCTAATGCTCTACCACTTGAGCCACAGTGCCACTTCCAGCTTTTTCTGCTTATGTGGTGCTAAGGAATCAAACCCAGGGCCTCATGCATGCAAGGCAAGCACTCTACCACTGAGCCATCTTCCCAGCCCTCTCCTTTCATTTTTGATTCTTTCTCTTACTACTGGGGTTTGAACTCAGGGACTTGTATTTGCTAGGCTATTGCTCTATTGCAGAGCCACACCTCCACCCCCTTTTATAACTGATTGTTTTGCAAGTAGGGTATCAACTACTGGGGCCTTTATCTGCCTATTTTAGGCTTTCTATTGTAGCTAGAATGACAGGCATATGTCTGCTGCATCTAGATTTGTGTTGAGCAGAGGGCCTTGTGAACTTCTCTGGTCTGGCCTCCATCCACAATCCTTGAATTTGAGACTTTAGGTAGCTAGAATTACAGGTGTGAACCACTGATACCTAGTTTCAGTTATTATTATTTTTTTAATAAAATAAGAGGCCGGGCATTGATGGCTCACACCTGTAATCCTAGCTCTCAGGAAGCTGAGATCTGAGGATCACGGCTCAAAGCCAGCCTGGGCAGAAAAGCCCATGAGACTCTTATCTCCAATTAACCACTAGAAAACCCAAAGTGGGGGGCTGGGAAGGTGGCTCAGTGGTAGAGCGCTTGCCTTGCATGCTCGAGGCCCTGGGTTCGATTCCTCAGCACCACACGCTGTGGCTCAAGTGGTAGAGTGCTAGCCTTGAGCTGAAGAGCTGAGGGACAGTGCCCAGGCCCAGAGTTCAGGCCCCACGACCGGACCAAAAAAAAAACAACCAAAAAAACCCCCAAAGTGGTGCTGTGGCTCAAGTAGTAGAGGGTTCGCCTTGAGCTGAAGAACACAGGGATAGCACCCAAGCCCAGAGTTCAAGCCCCACGACCAACAAATAAATAAATAAAAATAAGAACATCTCGTGGAACTCCATGATAACCTTGAGTTTCACTGACTATGCATATCGATTATGAATACATCATATCCGTTATGTAGCTATCTGGCATGGTTAAGGATCCTATGCTGTGATGCTGTTCTGGGTTTTCTGGAACGCAAGGCTAGAAAAATCTCTACAATGATAGTTTCCCCATAAAACAGCTGCAATCATGCAAGGCATGGTGAATCAATGTAAATTTCACGTAACTAATTAATTAGCTAATTAATTAATTAAGTAGTGGTAATGTTGCATGACCTGAAATCGAATTTGCTCTCAAATTGGCATGTCTCACATTTTTCTGCAGCCTGGCACCAAGCATCACAAAGACTTGAAGGGCTAGCACAACCTAATTTTTATTTTTATTTGTTATATTATATTAGTTTCTATTAATTTATAATTGTTATTACAAAGGTGATGTACAAAGGGATTACAATTACATGATATATATATTCTTTTTTATTGTAAGGATACTGTACAGAGGGGTTACAGTTATATGAGTAAGGTAATGAGTACATTTCCTATTGAGCATTGTTACCCCCTCCTTTGTTATCCCCTACCTTCTCTTCCCTCCCCACCTCCTCCCTCCTCCACCCCCCCACCCCCCACCCTGCATCTGAAGTTGTAAAGTTCATTTTCAACATAGTGTCTTGTACATCTCATTGTTACAATGGGTCAACCTGTATCCCTATTTAAGCATTTTGTTTTTCCCTTCCCATCCTGAAATTAGAAAAATGTATATTATATACAAGATGCAGGGCACCAGAATCAAATACAGTGAAAACAGGGGTTATACCATGGGTTTATTTTTATTTATTATAATTTTATTTATTTTTTTTGTCAGTTGTGGGGCTTGAACTCTGGGCCTGGGCATCATCCCTGGGCTCTTCAGCTCAAGGTCAATACTCTACCACTTGAGTCAGTCGCACTTCTGGTTTTCTGGTAGTTAATCAAAGATAAGAGTCTCACAGAGGGGATGGGAAGATAGCTCATTGGTAGAGTGCTTGCCTTGAATGCATGAGGCCCTGGGTTCCATTCCTCAGCACCACATAAGCAGAAAAAACTGGAAGTGGTGCTATGGCTCAAGTGGTGGAGTTCTAGCCTTGAGCTGAAGAGCTGAGGGGCAGCGCCCAGGCCCAGAGTTCAGGCCCCATGATTGACCAAAAAAAAAGAGTATCACAGATTTTCTTTCCTGCCTCGGGTGGCTTTGAACACCGATCCTCAGATCTCAGCCTCCTGAGTAGCTAGGATTATAGATGTGAGCTACTAACACCCGGCTGAATTTTTACTTTTTGACAAAGGGTCCCAAGTTGTAGCCAGGATGGCCTCAAATGTTCTTGATCTTCCTGCCTCAGCCTCCCAAGTACTGGAATTGTAATTCTAGTAGGCAGTGGTACCACCACACTCCACCAATATAAGTATTTTTGACTCAATGCAATAATCTTTTTTGTTTATAGTGCTGAATATTTAACCCAGGGTCTTACATATGCTAGGCAAGCATGCTGTAAAACTAAGACACATCCCCAGCCCTTAGGTTTTTTTAGACCAGTTCTCTCTATAGCTCAGACTGACCTTGAGTTCAATATATAGCTCAGGCTGACCTTGAACTCAACATATAATCCAGACTGGCCTTGAATTCCAGATCCTCTTCCCTCCCCTGCTCTACTTTCTGAGTGCTGGGATTACAGGCAGGAGCCACCATACCCTAAAACAATAAAAATTTCTAAAGAATTACCCTCCCATTCCCAATTTAAAATACATTAAAAACTCAATTGTGTGTGTGTGTGTGTGTGTGTGTGTGTGTGTAGTAGCACTGAAATTTGAACTCAAGGCCTCTAGCTTGCTAAGGAGGCATCCTATCTCTTGAGTCATGACCCTAGACCTTTTATCTTTACTTTTTGAATAGGTTCTTGACTTAGGTTCAGGACAGATTGGACTCAATCCTACTTATACTCACTGAGTAGCTACTAAGATGATAGACATGTACCACTGCACCCAAACTTATTTTTTGGTTGGTCGTGGGGCCTGAACTCTGGGCTTGGGCACTGTCCCTCAGCTCTTCAGCACAAGGCTAGTGCTCTACTACTTGAGCCACAGCGCCACTTCCAGCTTTTTCTGCTTATGTGGTGCTGAGGAATTGAACCCAGGGCCTCATGCATGCAAGGCAAGAACTCTACCACTGAGCTACCTTCCCAGCCCCCCAGACATTTTTTTTATTAGTTGACAGCAAGATCTTGGGGGCCTGAGTCAAGCCCCAGTACTAGCATTAAAAAAAAAAATGGGATTGAAGGCATGGCTCAATTGGTAAAGTGCTAGCCAATGAGTGAAAACATTAGGTACAGAATTCCAGTGCTGGTCTCAGATAAAAAAAAAAAAGAAGAAGCTTGAGAGGGCATAATCCACAGTACAATATATGGTTTGCTCTGATAGGGACAGAGGCGAATCTTTCACAAAATTCAGAAAGAAGTTTGAGAAAACAGAGAAATGTAAGAGTCTAACCCTGGAAATTTCTGTTTCTTCCCTCCCTCCCTTCCTTCCTTCCTTCCTTTTCTCTCTCTCTCTCTCTCTCTCTCTTTGTGTTTGGTCATGGGGCTTGAACTCTGGGCTTGGGAACTGCCCCTTACCTCTTCTGCTCAAGGATAGCTCTCTACCACTTGAACCACAGTGCCCTTCCAGTTTTCTGGTGATTTATTGGAGATAAGAGTCTCATGGACTTTCCTGCCTGGGCTGGCTTTGAACTGTGATCCTCAGATCTCAGCTTCCTGAGTAGCTAGGATTACAGGCATGAGCCACAGGCCCAGCTACTCTTCTTTTGTGTTTTGGGGGATTGAATGTATAGCCTTGTGCATACTGTGGTAAATACTCTTAACATTGAGATATCCCCCAGCCCTAGAATTTCTATGTCCTTATGCACTTATGAGAAGAGTTCATTAGTTATAGCAGGGTTTTGAAAAGGCATGAAGAAAAATCTTTTTTTTTTAGAAGTACAAAAGTGAACTTCCTAGGGAAATTTATTAGGATTGACGGGCAAAATCCATTGTACAGTCAATCATCTAGGACAATTAAAGAGACATGGAGGGCAGAAAAAGGAGATTTATTATGTGTGAGATTATGAGCACTCAGCTTAGTCACCTTTGGTACAGACATGGGCTACAGGTTTAAATACACAAAGAATTAGGGACAGGGGATGAAAGCAATGCATAGTTAATAATCACAATCATGGTATTTTCAGTGGTGGTTCGAGAGTGTATGAGGTGACTAGCATCAGAGGTGGTCTGACAGTCTCTCTCCTCAAGATTGGTCAGGTGGGGCCATGTTATAAGAATGTTCCTCCAGGAAGTGGCACTGTGGTTCAAGTGGTAGAACGCTAGCCTTGAGCTGAAGAGCTGAGGGACAGTGCTCAGGCCCAGAATTCAAGCCCCATGACAAACAAAACAAAAAACAAAACAAAAAAAGCCCTTCATTCTTATGGGCTGGGAAGGTGGCTCAGCAGTAGAGTGCTTGCCTTGCATGCATGAGGCCCTGGGTTTGATTCCTTAGCACCACATAAGCAGAAAAAGGAAGTGGTGCTGTGGCTCATGTGGTAGAGTGCTAACCTTAAGCTGAAAAGCTCAGGGACAGCGCCCAGGCTCAGAGTTCAAGCTCTACCACCAAACAGAACAAAAAAGAGTGTTCCTCCACTTTCCACTCATTTGTTATCAGCATCATTGGCACTTGGCAGGTAGTCTGGTTTTCCTGGCTTCCAAGATGGCTATTTAGTGCTGGAGGTAAAGGACGGCTGAGGCTAAAGGACATAAATACAAAATCAAGGAGGCTGTGAGGCCTGCATTTTATCCTGTTTTTAGTTAAATTACAGTTCCAAGTAAGGAGTCAGTGTTTCTCAATAAAAGCAACTATTAAGGCCCTCCTACAGGGAATCTGAGGCAGGAGGATTCTGAGTTCAAGGCCAGCCTAGGCTACATAGTCAGGACCTACTTGTAAATGAATGAGTTAATGAATAAAAATTCAGAGTCTTCAGGCTCCATTAAAGATAGTGAATTGTTGGATTCAAGCAAAGCCAAGTTGGATCTAACTAGTTAGGAAGATTAAAAATAGGATACAAAGGCTAGGGAAATAAGAAATAGAAAAATTAATTTTTTGTGTGTTTGTAAGCAATCGTATGAATATAAGAATGTGATAAATAAGCTGGATGTGGTGGTTCATACCTGCAATATTAGCACTAGCAGATCTGAGACAAGGATCTTGAGTCTGAAGCTAGCCTGGGTTGTACAGTAAGATCTTCAAGTTAAAAATAAAATTGAGAAATAGTGAAAAAGTAGTAACATTTAATGGCGTAGGCTTTTTCCCCTCCTGTTTTTACTATTGCAAATTAATTGTACAAAAGGGTTTCCCTGTGATTTCCCATAAATACATATAATTTGATAATAATTGACCAATTAGTCTTTTCACTTCCCTTTTTTTTTTTTTGGGTCCGGTCGTGGGGCCTGAACTCTGGGCCTGGGCGCTGTCCCTCAGCTCTTCAGCTCAAGGCTAGCGCTCTACCACTTGAGCCACAGCACCACTTCCAGCTTTTTTCTTTTTGCTTATGTGGTACTGAGGAATCGAACCCAGGGCCTCAAGCATGCAAGGCAAGCACTCTACCGCTGAGCCACCTTCCCAGCCCTTACTTCCCTCTTTTAAAACAAATTTTAACTAGTGCAGGTTTGGGGTTTTTTAATTTTTTTTTTAATTTTATTGTCAAGGTGATTACAGAGGGGTTACAGTTACTTAAGCAAGGTAGTGAGTACATTTCTTGTTGAACTTGTTATCCTCTCCCTCATTTTTCTCCCACTTTCCCTCCTCCCTCCAAACCGCCCCCCCCTCCCCAGCAGAACTGGGAATTAGACTCATGGCCTAGCCTAACTGGGCTTCACACTTCCTAAACAAAGGCCTCTACCATTTGAGACACAAACCCACTAACAGTGATTCTATTTTCATACACACAATATTCTTTGATCATATTCCTTCTGTTTTGGCTCTGATCCCCATCAGCTGTGCCCCTTGAGTCCCCACTTGCCTTCACACTCTTTTTTATGTCTAGATTCACCACATTGAGACAGGATTTGGAAGAGTTTGTTTGTTTCAGAGATGAGGACTGAACTCAGGGCCTTGCACTTGCCAGGCAAAAGTTCTTCCACTGAGCTAAATACCCAACCCCAATTTGAAGGTCTTTGTTTATACCAGTACTAGGAGTTGAACTAACAGCTTATTTTCTATCCTTCTCCCATGCCTGGTGCTCTACCACTTGAGCCATGTCTATAGTTGAGCATTTTTGCTGATTAATTGGAGATAAGGCCTTGTAGACCTTTCTGCTTGGGTTAACTTTGAACTAATCTGGATCCTTCAGATCTCAGCTAGGATTGTAGTCATGAGCCACCAGCAATGAGCTGGTGTGGAGGTTTTGGTGAGCTGAAAATAGGTTACTATGATAAGGAAAAGAAATGATGGTCACTGAGATAGAGGCCTGAACCAGAGTATTCAGAGATATGTGGTTACCAGCAATAGGAAAGGCAGCAATTAGTCACATCGTAGAAAGGATGGGGGTGTGAAACACTAAAATGGGATATAGAAGGGCAGATCATTGGAGAATGAGGAGATAAGTAAGCAATGACAACATACTACCATCCTGTGTTAGATGAACAGTAAAGGAGGAAACAAAAGCAATGAATTAGTACTGAGACAGAAATCATGTATAAATGGCCTAAAAAGGAAAAAACAGGGGTTAGGAGTGGTTCAGTGGCAGGGTGCTTAATTAGCTGTGTGTGTGTGTGTGTGTGTGTGTGTGTGTGTGTGTGTGCACGCGCGCCAGTTCTAAGGCTTGAACTCAGAGCCTGGGTGCTGTTTCTGAGCTTTTTTGCTTGAAGCTAGCAAGCACTCTTAACTCCTGAGCCACAGGTCCATTTTTGTCTTTTTGGTGGTTAATCAGAGATGAGTCTCACTGACTTTCCTACTCCAGCTGGCTTAGAGCAGAGATGCTTAGATCTCCTGAGTAGGTACCATTACAGGCATGAGCCCCCACTACCACTTTTTTTTTGGGGGGGGTCCAGTCGTGGGGCCTGAACTCTGGGCATGGGCGCTGTCCCTCAGCTCTTCAGCTCAAGGCTAGCACTCTACCACTTGAGCCACAGCGCCACTTCCGGCTTTTTTCGTTTTGCTTATGTGGTGCTGAGGAATCGAACCCAGGGCCTCATGCATGCAAGGCAAGCGCTCTACCACTGAGCCACCTTCCCAGCCCCACTAGCACTTTTAATTAGCTTTTGTGAGGCCCGGGGTTCCAAGACTCAAAGGCACACGGGAGAATAGAAAGAAGATGGATTTCACATGGATATTTTAATATTCTAACTTAAAAATTCCTTAGTTCATAAAGTGTTAAATGTGAGTGGAATTAACAAAAAAAAACCCTCTTGTGATCTGCAATTGTAAATTATTACTTTATAGACACGTACAAAGGGTTTTGGTAATTTATTAGAGATGAGAGTCTTGTGGACTTTCCTGCCTGAGCTAGCTTTGAATGGAGATTCTCAGATCTCAGCTCCTGAGTAACTAGGATGATCACTGGTGCAGCACCAAGCTTTGGTTTAGGTTTTTGTTGCTGTTGTTTTGTTCTTTTTTGTTGTTGTTGTTGTCCGTCATGGGGTTTGAACTCTGAGCCTGGGCACTGTCCCTGTGCTCTTCAGCTCAAGGCGAGCACTCTACCATTTGAGCCACAGTGTCACTTCTGGTTTTCTAGTGGTTTATTGGAAATAAGAGTCTCACTGAGTTTCCTGCCCGGGCTGGTTTTGAACCGAGCTCCTCAGATCTCAGCCTCCTGAGTAGCTAGGATTACAGGCGTGAGCCACCGGCACCTGGCTTGGTTTAGGTTTTAATATATAAAAAAAGATTTTTCAGCCAGGCACAGATGACTCACACCTTTAATCCTAGCTAAAGGAGGCTGAGATCGAGGATAGCAGTTCGAAGCCAGCCCGGAGCAGAAAACTCTGTGAGACTCTTATTTCCAATTAGCCATTAGAAAACCTCCAGTGGCACTACGGCTCAAAGTGGAAGAGCTCTAGCCTTGAGCGAAAAGGCTCAGGGACAGTGCCCCAAGGTCTGAGCTCAGGCAAAAAAAAAAAAAAAAAAAGTTCTTTTGTTTTCAACAGAGTGTACTCATTCAAGCCTAATACTAAGTTTATACAACTAGGACAACAAATGTGCTCCTTTGGGCTTTCTAAACAAAATCGGTACCAGTGTATGGAAAAGCGGAGTAACTTTTCTCTAATTTCATTGACCTATCATGAAGTAGGGTAAAATGTCAGGCGTTAAATTTCTAACTTTGGCCGGTCGTCGGTGGCTCTCGACTGTAATCCTAGCTACTCAGGAAGCTGAGATCTAAGGACCGCCCAGGCAGGAAACTCCCTGAGACTCTAATCTCCAATAAACCACTCAGAAAGCCCTAAGTGGTGTTGTGGCTCAAGTGGTCTTGAGCTGTAGAGCTGAGGGACAGCGCCCAGGCCCAGAGTTCAAGCCCCACAACCGACCAAAAAAAAGTAACTTTGAAATGGAGAACATCTTGGCAGAAATAGTATAATGCTCCCAAAGGCAATTAACAAAACAATAACTAAAAAAAAAAGTAGGAGAGCTCCTCTAGCCTCCCAGAGCTGATGGGGTTTTGGCTATTTGCTCCCACGGGAAAAATTGCCCTGGCGTGCCCATTCAAATTTCTCCCAGCAAATCACAGTGGCCTATACTCAATTCCTTCTCCGCTCATTGGTTAACGGGAAACTTCAGCTCCGCCTCACCGCCCACCTCTTACCAGGGAGCCAATAGGAAAGGCTTGCAGTTCGTGACTAAATGTCATCAAGTACGGTACTTGCAATTGGCTCTTGGAGTTGTCCATCGAGTAGTAGGCGGGACCGTACCAAGCTGGCCTATATAAGGAGAGGACAAAGGCGGCGCGCCGCTTGTGTCATCCGCCATTTTGTGTGAGACAAGGTGGCCTCCACGTTCCCTGCACGTCTTCTCCGCTTCTGCCTCGACCGCCCCTTGACCACAGACATGTCTCGGGATCGGTTCCGGAGTCGCGGCGGTGGCGGTGGCGGCTTCCACCGGCGCGGAGGAGGCGGCGGTCGTGGAGGCCTTCACGACTTCCGCTCCCCGCCGCCAGGCATGGGCCTGAACAAGAACCGCGGCCCAATGGGCCCGGGCCCAGGAGGCCCCAAACCTCCGATCCCGCCGCCGCCTCCGCACCAGCAGCAACAGCAGCCGCCACCCCAGCAGCAGCCGCCGCCACAGCAGCCCCCGCCGCACCAGCAGCCGCCGCCGCACCAGCCGCCCCATCAGCAGCCGCCGCCGCCGCCACCGGACGCCTCTAAACCGGTCGGTCCACAGGGGCCCGGCCCCGCGCCGGGAGTAAGCAGCGCCCCGCCGGCCGCGGGCTCGGCCCCGCCAGCCACCCCTCCGACCACCGGCGCCCCGCCAGGGCCTGGCCCTACCCCGACCCCGCCGCCTGCGGTCACCTCGGCCCCTCCTGGGGCGCCTCCGCCCGCGCCGCCGAGCAGCGGGGTCCCGACCACTCCTCCTCAGGCCGGGGGCCCGCCGCCGCCTCCCGCAGGGGGTCCGGGCCCAGTGCCTAAACAGGGTCCAGGACCTGGCGGCCCCAAAGGCGGCAAAATGCCTGGTGGGCCGAAGCCCGGCGGTGGCCCGGGCCTGAGCACGCCTGGCGGCCACCCTAAGCCTCCGCACCGAGGTGGCGGGGAGCCCCGTGGCGGCCGCCAGCACCACCCCCCCTACCACCAGCAGCACCACCAGGGCCCCCCTCCCGGCGGGCCCGGCGGCCGCAGCGAAGAGAAGATCTCCGACTCGGAGGTGAGTGTCTCCCGGAGCGACGCGGTCGTCCGTTCCCCTAAGATGGCGGCGCCCCCATCCCCCCCGGGCGCCGCGCGGGCTTCCATTTTGTCGGCGGCCGGAAGGCGGCTGCGCGTGCTCGCTTGCTTGCGGGGGTGGGGCGGGTGGCGGGGGCCTCCAGGCAGCCCGGGATTGGCCGCCGGCGCCCCGGGCTTTGGGGCTAGCGGGTCCGGAGCGCCGAACCTCGGGGAAGGCCTTGGAAACCGGAACTCGGGCTGGTGGAGAGATGATGTTTGGTACGAGAGAACCAGGCAATTCCGGCCTTCTTTCTTTTCTTTTTGACTCCGGTTGGTGCTTGTGAAGAATTCGATCGTGCAAACAGTTAATAGCCGATGGTAATAAATTCTACCGAGTAGTCATTTGTGTGTGTTTTCAAGAGCGTTTTGGACGATTAGGCTTCTGTTTTGGTGATTGGCTTAGCGATGATGGAAATTTCCCAAATTCAGCAAACCTGGTTTTTGACTTTAAGTGGAACAGAAAAGCAGTCGATGTTCTAGAAAGGCAAAAATGAGTTTTGGGTTTTGAACTTGTCGTTGGTGTCTGAAAATTCTCTTCCTCCCTTTAGGGATTCAAAGCCAACTTGTCTCTCTTGAGGAGACCTGGAGAGAAAACGTACACACAGCGCTGTCGATTGTTTGTTGGGAATCTACCTGCTGATATCACAGAGGATGAGTTCAAAAGACTGTTTGCTAAATACGGAGAACCAGGAGAAGTTTTTATCAATAAAGGCAAAGGATTCGGGTTTATTAAACTTGTGAGTGCAATTGTTTGGTTTTATACACAACTAAAAAGCGAGAGTCTGGTTTTTTTTGTCTTATGCAAAAGCTTGGCTTTAAACCAGGAAGGATAAAATGGTATTCAAACTTTTAGTCATTCTTACAGAAAATTATACCTGCTACATAGTTTGTAATTGTAAATAACCCAATAAGAGGGTGAGTGTAGAGGTAGGAGATTATACTGTGTGTGGATGGGGGAGGTAGTTGATATACCTAGTATAGGGGAGGAGGTGGTAATTTATGATACTATTAGGCAGTTTTGGAGTTGTAAATTAATGTGAGTGTCCAATGTTTACAGGAATCGAGAGCCTTGGCAGAAATTGCCAAAGCTGAACTTGATGATACACCCATGAGAGGTAGACAGCTTCGGGTTCGCTTTGCTACTCATGCTGCTGCCCTTTCTGTTCGAAATCTTTCACCTTATGTTTCCAATGAACTGTTGGAAGAAGCCTTTAGCCAATTTGGTCCGATTGAAAGGGCTGTTGTAATTGTGGATGACCGCGGAAGATCTACAGGGAAAGGCATTGTTGAATTTGCTTCTAAGCCAGCAGCAAGAAAAGCATTTGAAAGATGCAGTGAAGGTGTTTTCCTACTGACAACGTAAGTTGTCTTCAGTTGATTCTAATGATTTATTAATATGAAGATTGTTGCAATAAAACTAGTTG
Organism: Dipodomys ordii; assembly: GCF_000151885.1. Lineage (NCBI taxonomy): Eukaryota > Metazoa > Chordata > Mammalia > Rodentia > Heteromyidae > Dipodomys > Dipodomys ordii. Next base: position 253,065 of record NW_012267397.1, on the reverse strand, counting down.
CAATAAAACTAGAACAAAGTTAAGGTTGGAACCATTTTTGTTATTAGAACTCCTCGTCCAGTCATCGTGGAACCACTTGAACAACTCGATGATGAAGATGGTCTTCCTGAAAAACTTGCACAGAAGAATCCAATGTATCAGAAGTAAGATTGATTAAACTTTCTGGTAGCTTTTAATGTGCATGCAAAGAACTCACTGTAGTAGTTGTACAATTTTGCTTATATTACTGCAATTTTTTATATGAATATTCCTTAAAGTTTATCTTTATACATGCTTAGTAAAAATCTTAAGCTTGTCTCTGGTGCTCATGGTGGTAGCCTAGCTGCTTAGAGGTTGAGATTTGAGGATCACAATTTGAAGACAGCCTGGGCAGGAAAGTCCATTATCTCTAGTTAACTACCAAAAAAGCAGCAAGTATGTCAGGCACTGCTGGCACGGTCCTGCAATCTTAGCTACTCAGGAGGCTGAGATGTGAGGATCATGGTTCAAAGCCAGCCCAGGCAGGGAAGTCTTAGAGAGACTCTTCCAATGAATTACTCAGCTGAAAGTGGTGCTGTACCTTTAATGGTAAAGTATTAGCCTTGAGCAAAGAGCTCAGGGACAGTACCCAGGCTCTGAGTTCTTGCTCTTTGACCAACCGTGATGGAGTGCTAATCTTGAGGTTCCTTCCCGCTCCCCCCAAATGAATTGGAAGTGGAGTTGTAGCTCAAGTGGTAGAATGCTAATCTTGAGGCCCCACCTCCCCCCAAAAAAATTAACCCACAAAATTCAATGACAGTATGTACCCAGGCCCTGAGGTCAAGCTTCAACTTTGCCACCAAAGAAAAAGCCTCAAGCTCAGAAAGTTAGAATTTATGGGTATCATTCAAGGGACTTTCTGAAATAGAGCCAGGTATATCACATGTGTCCCGTTAAATGCTTTAACAGTTGCATGAGATGTGCTTTTTATGGATCGGAGATTTGCCTCGGTAGGGAGTTGGGTTAGAGAAAATAAAGAAGGTAGAATTTATCCTCCCTTAGTTTGTCACTGTCTTAATTTTGTTTCTCATTTTGGTGCTACTGGGCAAGCAAATACCCCTTGAGCCCAACCCTCCAGCACTGTATTGTTTATTTGAAACTACATCCTGATTTCTTACGAAGATGTCATTCCTTCTTAGTGAATATTCCTTTTTAAGTTGGTGTGGTTTAGGTTACATACATTTTTTGGTTGTATGTATTTAAAAAGTAGGAAGAACAATATGGGAAAATAGGCACAAAGGTGTAAGGCTTGTAAAGTGTGGACAGATGAGGTTGAAGAGGTCATAAGTGGGTTTTTATTGTGGGTTTTTTTTTTGTCCGGTCGTGGGGCCTGAACTCTGGAACTGGGCACTGTCCCTCAGCTCTTCAACTCAAGGCTAGCACTCTACCACTTGAGCCACAGGACTTCCAGCTTTTTCTGCTTATGTGGTGCTGAGGAATCGAACCCAGGGCCTCATGCATGCAAGGCAAGTGCTCTACCACTGAGCCACCTTCCCAGCCCTAATAAGTGTTTAAATTGACAAGAATGGGTTGTTTACAGAGGTAATCTGGTAATCTGAGACTACAATCAAGGGGTGTGATTTGTTCATAATTCATTCTTGGAATATTGTTTTTACTATGGAGTTACTTCATGTGAGCCAAGGTGGTTATTTACCTTTTGTGCTCTTTATATGAACAAGTTATAGTTTAGAACCCAAGCATAGTAGTACACATCTGTAATCCCAGGGTTTAGAAGCATCGGCAGGAGGACAGGAAGTTGAAGGCTTGTGTGAGCCACATAGTGAGACCCTAGGCCACCAGGAAAATGATTAGGATTTTGTTTTCTCTTTTCCCCCCCGTGGAATCAGGTAGTATTGCATCTACATAGTAGTTTACGTTTAAATTTTGTGTGAGGCGAACGTGATAACCACTACACTACGGAAACAACCTTACGTTTAAATTTTGTATGTTAACAGGGAGAGAGAAACACCGCCTCGATTTGCTCAGCATGGCACATTTGAATATGAATATTCTCAGCGATGGAAGTCTTTGGATGAGATGGAAAAGCAACAAAGGGAACAAGTTGAAAAAAACATGAAGGATGCGAAAGACAAATTGGAAAGTGAAATGGAAGATGCTTATCATGAACATCAGGCAAATCTTTTGCGCCAAGGTAAAAGAAACTGAATTTCATAATTATGATCAGTTGCTTTTGAATTCCTCAGAACCTCTTAACAAAATCAACATGATTTCCAGATCTGATGAGACGCCAGGAAGAGTTAAGACGCATGGAAGAACTTCACAATCAAGAAATGCAGAAACGTAAAGAAATGCAATTAAGGTAAACAAAACAAAACACCTGTGTGCTAGTATCCATGTAATGTAGGAACTGAAGATGGTAGATTGCTGGCTTCAATGAAAAGACTTGAGTTAGAATGCAAGGCCCTGAGTTCAAGCCCCAGTATGGGTACAGAAAAAAGATACACATGTAATTTTCAGTAGTAGATATTAATTTATTTGCCAGATGTACTCTACAGCACTGTTTCTAGACTTTAGGCCTTTTGTCAGGGCCAAGAAGTTCTTAGACTTTCTAAGAATCTTTTTTTCAAGACACATTTTAAAAGATGTGAATGAAAGTTTGACTTAAATGCCTAATAAATACTCCTAGGCAAGAGGAGGAACGACGTAGAAGGGAAGAAGAGATGATGATTCGCCAACGCGAGATGGAAGAACAAATGAGACGTCAAAGAGAGGAAAGTTATAGCCGGATGGGCTACATGGATCCAGTAAGTTAGGTTTTATTGCAGTCTAACAAGTTATCTACAGAACTTGAGGAATCTAGAATGAAATTTTACTGGTAATTATAAAGTCTTGCTAGACACTAGCTGCGGGAGGGGGTGTTACTCCTGTTATTAGCTACTCAGGCTAAGGTTTTAGAGGCTTGCGTGGTGTTGCAAGCCAATTTGTGCAGGAAAGTTCAGGACCAATGTATTGCTCAAGTGGTTGATACCAACTGAGCAAGGAAGCTCAAAATTCTTGAGTTCAAACCCCAGTACAGTCATTACTTTTTCCCTTAGTATATTGTATTTGACTGCCATAGGTTTTATTTTTCTATATGAGTTGATATTTAATTGGATCAAAAATTTAAGAGGTTGGGCTGGGAAGGTGGCTCAGTGGTAGTAGAGTGCTTACCTCACATTCATGAGGCCCTGGGTTTGATTCCTCAGCACCACATAAGCAGAAAAAGCCGGAGGTGGCGCTGTGGCTCCAGTGGTATAGCGGTAGCCTTGAGCTGAAGAGCTGTGGGACAGTGCCCAGGCTCAGAGTTCAGGCCCCATGACTGGCCAAAAAAATTTTTTTAAAGGTTTATTTTGTGCTAGTCCTGTGGTTTGAACTCAGGTCCTAGGTACTGTACTGTTGCTGAGCATCTGTGCTCAAGGCTAGTAGTGCTCTACTACTTGAGCCACAGCTCTACTTCCAGCTTCTTTTGGTGTACTGTATTGGAAATCGATGGCTCTTGACTTCTTGGGCTGGCTTGGAACCGTGATCCTCAGGCCTCAACCTCCTGAGGAGCTAGGATTACAGGTGTAAGACATCAGTGCCCAGCTTAATTAGGTTTACTTTAAGCCTTATAAAAAACTTCTTTTTTAAGGTCTTAAAAATAATACAGCTTGTACAAAGTAACTAAAGGAATTTCTTGTTTTTCCCAGAGAGAAAGAGACATGAGAATGGGTGGTGGAGGAGCAATGAACATGGGAGGTGAGTGTGAAAATTAAATTAACAGTGTCATCATAGAGAACAGTATTTAATCGGAATTTTAACCACCACTTTTGTTTTCTAGATCCCTATGGTTCAGGAGGCCAGAAATTTCCACCTCTAGGTGGTGGTGGTGGCATAGGTTATGAAGCTAACCCTGGCGTTCCACCAGCAACCATGAGTGGTTCCATGATGGGAAGCGACATGGTAATGTATCCTGTGGGATGTAGTCAAAAGGAAATTCTCAATTTCATGACTCACACGTCTTATTTTTTTGTTTGTTTGTTTTTTCTTTTTTTTAAGTAGGTGACTGGACCTCTTGGTTCCCCCTATCATGTAAACATAATGACTGAGGTATACTTTGGCAATGTAGCACTGTGTGGTAACCTAAACAGACGTGGTTACCAGTGAGGAGTCAATGCTGTTAGTATGTGGAGTTATCTTGGGCAATAAGAAGATTGAGGTTTTTTTTCATTTTATTGCTTGTGCACTGTTGAATCTCTAGTGCATGGCAAATCCAAATTTGAGGTGTTAGATATTGTATGAGTTTTCTACACCCAAATGAAAGTAATGAAATGGCAAACTGTCTTTTTTTTTTTTTTTAAAGCTGGTATTTGCCATAGTAGGAATCAGATCTGTAGCTTTAGGCATGTTTTAGTGCTGTAAAGGACTTTGACCTATATTTGGTGTGGCTTCTATCCAATGAAAAGGGAACTGGTTAGTGTTTTGACTCCGTCGTTTTCCACCTGTTGGGCCTGTCTGTAGGTACACTTTCTAAAACAAATGGACATCTGTATTATGCTACAGTGTAGCAAAAGACAATAATTTAAAGCATACTAATTGTGTGCATTTGATCTGAACTTTCTTGATGCTATAGTGTTTTAGCTGTACAGATAGCCTGTCAGGTGCTTTAGGAACAATTGAGTGAATTTTGTTATGAGTGGCTGTATTAGAGCTTTAAAATTTTTTAGGACTGAATTTTGGTGGGTTGAGTTCATTTTTACAGCTGAATTGAATATTAGTTCAACTAAAGGCTTTGGCTCAAAGGAGCAGCAATAGAAACATGAGGGTTTACTATGAGACTAAAATTGACCTAAAGCCTTATGAGTATTAAAACTTAGTGTTGTAAATAGCTGGTTGGGTTAAATGTACTATTGATTAGCCTTCATCAAATTGAATTTTTAATGTGGGTAACATGGTTTATGTGCTTCCTTCAGATTAGAGATTGTTAGGTATATATCAGATTTCTAAACTAGTTTAACATGTTCCTACACAGTTAGGGTCTATATCTGTCTAGACAGGTTTGTAGTCTTAACAGCTCCTTTCTCAGCTGTTAATCCTGAAGGCTTCAAATTTTCTATTTTTAGCTCTTTGAGATGTAAATAATATCAAAAACATAGGATTTTTAAGATAGAAGTTTAATCTCCCAGTAATTCTATAGTATTTTGTTCAAAAAAGTGCTGAAATAATGTATAGGAACAGTTAAATCTTGATGCCATTCTAGATTTTTCTTTGGAATCATACTCAAGTAGCTGGATTATTTTAAATGGAAATTGAAATGATAGTGTAGATTGCTCTGCTTTTGTATATCTATAGGGTTCTGTTTAGGTAAATGTATTTCTAGTTTACATGTAGAAATAACTGAAACTAGCTGGAATAATGAAGTGCACAGCTTATTTGCAGTCACTTTAGCTTGGTGTTAGGCCGTTGGGGGAGAAACCTAAAAAATAGAATCATAATGAACTGTTAGTGCACTTTTTTAAAATCAGAAAAAGTTGGACTGTTAAAGATGGGCTGTATATTCAATCAGTTTGCAGGAATAGTACTGTGAACATAAATTGTCTCTGGCTTTCTAGTGATGGCTCTGAAGGTGTGATACACTTGTGAGTTACTTTGGCAGTACAAGTTTTATGATCAAAAGTTACTGTGCCGAAATCTATTAGATTTTTATACCTTTTCTTTTTTGTAGTCAATAGCATTTTACTAAAAAGTTTGAACCTTTTAAGATTGCTGCAACTTTGCAGATGTGTCTTAAGTTCTTGAACAAGCACAAGGTTTCTTATGCAGCACATGCCACTAACTGGTGAGTAGGTCTTCTGTCACTTCAGTGAATTGACTGGTCTGGTTGGGCTTGTTAGGCTTATCTGGAGATTAAAATTTTTGGTTGAGATCTTGAAAGTGAGTTTGCAAGTGATTCAGTGGATTAATCTGATGTGAAATTTCTTAGAACTCATTTTGGAATGGATTTTCACATCTGCACTAATTCTTAAATTTTTTAGCACTACAGGGAAGATCTATTCTTTGAAACAGGTGTATGAGAATGGCTCAAGTGGGAACATACCACAAGGCATGTATTATCGTAAACTAATTTTCAAATTACCCTTTTTTCCTTTCTATGTTCCCGGTACCTGTGGATCGACTCATTGGTGATTGTATCGACGAACGTTGACTACGGAACCTTCTAAAATATTTACTTAACACACATGGACATCAACTACATATAATGAACTGTTCATTACTGTTCCAATAGCGTACTGAGCGCTTTGGGCAGGGAGGTGCGGGGCCTGTGGGTGGACAGGGTCCTAGAGGAATGGGTCCTGGAACTCCAGCAGGATATGGTAGAGGGAGAGAAGAGTATGAAGGTCCAAACAAAAAGCCCCGATTTTAGATGTGATCGCTAGGCTTTCATTCCAGTTTGTTTTTGTCTTTTCTTGTTTAGATACCACTTTTAAATTCTTGCATTTTAGTAAGAAAGCTACCTTTTTATGGATGTTAGCAGTTTATTGACCTGAAATTTGTAAATGGTCTGTTTGGGCAGGTAAAATTATGTAATGCAGTGTTCAAAACAGGAGAAAATTTTTTCCTTTTATTTCTTTTTTTAAACTGTATAATGTTCCTCAAGTTAATGGCAGTGTACCTTGTGCCACTGAATTTCCAAAGTGTACCAATTTTTTTTTACTGTGCTTCAAATAAATAGAAAACATAGTTAATACTGATCTTCAACTTTGCCATTCATGCTTCTATGCACATTAGGCTAGGTATTCCACTTTGAAAGCATGAGAGTGTCTAGGCCTTTGAATGGCATATGCCGTTTCTGGGAAATGTATCTGGAAGCTTAAGTAAGCATTGCTTTCTACAAAGAACTGCCCTCTTGTTTTAAAAAGAAATGCATCTCAAAGTAGTTCACGATTTGTTTGGCATTATAGGAAGCAAGCTGGTGCTAAGTAATTTTTTAATGGTTATGTAAGCAAAGCTGAACTGTAAATCTTCATTCAGGAATGTGTATGGAATGGGTGTAAGCTATTGGTAGGGGGAGAAAGTGGGTTTGGTTAAATGGATCTTTCATGGCCCTGTGATCTACCCTTTCTTTGAAAGTTTTTGAAAAGTAGAAATATCATTTTGTTGCATTTCCCCTATTCTTGTTTTTAAAAGAACAAATTCCCAAGCCCTACAAAATGGCTTGTACTGAACTTTTGCATTTGAATTAAAGATTGTTAAACATGGAAGCCTTTTCATGTATTCAAGTGATTTATAAAAAGACGGTGAAAAACTCAACTTGAAAGTAAGGTTTAGATACCTATAAAGTAGGTTTAGCTCTTCACATTTGTACTCTAACTTAAATTTACTCAGGCTACTTTTGTTGGGCAAAAATCTGTGGAACTATGAAAATGATTCTTAAGAGGCAGTGGTGATTTAATAGTGCAGGTAATCATCCTTAAAAATTTTTGTTCCCTTGTTTAAATCATTTCTTTTAGATGTAGTGCTGAATCTGGGGAGATTTGTTAATGGTATGTAGTACAAATACCCTTTCTTCCCACCATAAAGCTTTGGAATGTTTCGATGGTGTTGTCAGTTATTTGTCAACCTCATTGAATATCCTTGCATTAGAACAAAGACTTTTTGACTCAACATTAGATTGCTTACTGTTGGTCTGTTAGTGCAATGGGAGCTTGATTTCCTTCCCAGTTAGAGAAACAACTTCCCTCAGTAGGCAAAGTAATTGAATGCTTTGGCTTTGTTTTTAGTTACGTTTCCATTCAAGTCTGTACATTATAGAATGTTGACTATGGAATGACTTCATCCTTTTCACCTGTTTGTGGTGCGAATTGGCAAAAGGAAAAATTCTAAAATCTTTGCTAACATGCTGCAGTTTAGTATTGTGCCTGACTACAAAAGGAAATAATTGAGTACTTTTCTGAATAGGAAAAGGATTATTTCAGTAAAACACTAGTGGAATATAAAGCATATAACCAAATTCTAGTTGTATGACTGGCAGGTACATGGTGTGCTAAGTAAGGGAGAGAATCTCCTTATCAGGTACACTCATTTCTACTCACCAACACACTTAAAAGTCAATTTTACCCTAAATATTTCAATAAGAAAAGTTTGGCCCCAAGTTATCGACTGGTGATACATTTTCTATATGGAAACGAGGGTCATGATTTGAAAGGAGTCCATTACAATTTGGTTGAATTGTATGATAAGGACTCTAATGATAAGATCATGGGTGTTCATGGGACACCCACAGGGTGAACTTGGAATGTATGTGGGTGGGGGGCTGGAGGGGAGATGGGAAAATCTGCCTATAAAATTAATGTTTCAGTTTATTTTTCAGATTACATGCCTTTCTTTATAAGGGATGCTGGCACAGACCCCTAAAATAAGCTCTTTTGGTAGTACTGTACCTTTGAAGAGAGGTGAAGGAAGCTAATGGATAATCTACTGAAAAGTTGTGGCTTTTGATAGCCTCACTGTGGGCTGTAGAAATGCTAAACTTTGTTTAGCAAATAATGCTTAGTTTCAACACAACATTTACCTTCATCACTGAAACAGTATTCCAAGGGTTGTAAGCTATTCAGATAAGCTTTGAACAAGTCTTGCAATGAATATATGACAGTTTTGCATATGATAGTGTTTAGTGTAATATGAATTTTAATCATAGTTTCCTAAAAGTTGATAATGAAACTTAGGGTGGGAAAGGGAAGGGAATAATTGGAAGTGTTTTAGTTACTTTTCTCATTTGAAGAAACCAACTGCCCCTATTTCCTCTTCTTTACTTTCTCTCATAATTTTGATTTAAGAGGAACACTTTTAAAACATTTCTCCTAATCTTTACATATTGCATTCTCTAAGAAACTATTGTATTAAATAGGTATCTTACAAGCTTAATCTATTGGCTCACATTAGTAAAACCAGTCTTATTCTGCCTAGAAAATTAAATGCCTAAGTGCTATAAAATCCACCACAATAAGATGTGTTATAGCACTAATATAAAGATAATTTTGGGAAATTGTAATGTTACGCCTGTGAAATTTTTTTAAGTGGCATATTATGGCATATAAAAATGTAGATACTTGGCTTGGGTAAGCCATAAAGTTGTGGCGGAATGTTTTGTGGTGTTCTTGGACTGCAATAATGCACTATTAAAAGTAGTGGCCTGCTACATAACTGCATTTAGCCAGCATTTCTGCAGTGCGTAACTGTGAGGAACGTAGTACCGCAAATGGCAATGGACATTAGGACCCGGATGTAGTATTCCTGCTTGCTCCAAGATTCTCATTGCCGACTGCATACAGGTAGGTAACAAGCAATATAATCTAACTTGGTGACTTGCTATGTACTTTTATTCCGTGGGCATTCTGACATCACACTTCTGACCATGAAATTACAGTGCAGCACCTAACACTTGTATGATAAAGCTTAGCTTATCAAAAACTGTGTGGGTCTGGGGTAGAGCTGTAATTGATTAGGCAGAATGTGGTGCTGTTGCAGTTCTGAGACAAAGTACAAACTTGATTCTTTGGTCTATCTTGAGTTGTGTGGTTTTCTTTCAGTTGTATTGTATGTGAAAATAACATGGTATACACCAGTGGTGTATGGGGGCAAGGGAACCAAACCATACTTGGAACTAGGGTGCTCATAACACCTTGATAATGGGATGTATAATGTGATAATTAGTCCCTAGTGTAGCAAACTGACCTCATATGTAGGTCAGCAATGTCTAATTTTATTATACAAACTTGGTTTATTGTCAGGTTGAGTGAATTGACAGGGTTTTTTTGTAATAGGAAATTTTTTTTTTCCAAACATGGGCTTCATGGGAATATCTTGGTTACTTACTAACTTGGGATTAGATGGGAAGACTTGTCTAAATATGTTTATACACTAAACTTGGGGAAGTCGTGTGAAACATGGACTTGGCCAACAGTTGGGAATGATTCCCAAACAACACTTCGTCGTACTGTGTAGTGACTGCATTTGTTGAGAGTAGCCTTTTGAAACTGCTTCCCTTACCTTTAGGGATGTGATACTACAGTCCCAAAATGAATGTTTAATGACAGGAAAACAAGTCTTGAAAAGCATCTTTTGTTGCTTAGAACTTTTAAGCTTTGCATCAATTGTTGTTGCAGACCTCAATTCAACTTTGGTCTTCGAACTGTTTTTTAGCTAGCATGCATGAGAAATGACATTCACTTACAGTGCTTCCTGCTTTCTATATAGCTGGAAAGTTTGCTTTTACTTTGCATAAATGCTGGTGAAACTTCCTGACTATATGATTTTTCTTTCACTGTGCAAGAAAAGTAGCTTGCTCTTTGGCAACCAAGTCACAGGGTGGGGGCAGATTTGTACTTGATTATGTAGTCCATTCAAGGAAACAACTTTTGTCTTTTCATAGATGAAAGAAGCAAATGGTGACTAGTCTAGCTTCTCCATAAATATAATGTAGATCAAACAATGCTCAGTATTAGTGACATGAATATTCACTAACCTGCATAGGACCCTGATGGGTGGGGATTTCCTGTGTATAATCCATTAAATCGGTGCTAGTGCTTGCTTCCGTGGTTTAGTTTGTGTTCAGAAATAAAAAGTTCAGGTTTATTTCTTACTAGTCAGGTTCATTTCTTTTTAGATAATGTACTTGGCACAATACAAGGACAAAAGGAACATAATGGGGTGTGGGAGTGATTTTGCTTTTGTTCTGCTTTAAGCTTATAAGCTTGCACATGAAGATGAAAACCATTGACTTTTTTGTGTGTAGCTATAAATTGTAAATCTTAGCGTAACAATGGTTTTTTTTTTTAAAAACCACTCAATCAAAAAGCTGGGAATTAAGTGGGTTTCAGTAATGATGCTCTATGCTGAGGTGCTTGCATTGTATTTCATAATTTTTCTTGTTAAATAAACAATTATTTTCATTGAGAATTAGTCTTTAAGTTCAGAGGTGTGATGCCAGAATGTATTCTCGTACTGTTAGGCCCTTGGAACACAAACCAGTGCTTTATGAAAGATTTAAAAAATGCGATGGGTATTCATGCAAGGTTGCAAACCTACAAAGTATGCACAAGAGTCTCACTTCCCTAATAAAGAGAGATGCGTGTGACTAGTTTTGGACTTTTAACCTTAATGGGGGTGCATGTCTCATTGTTAATCATTGTCAGCTGCAGTGACATGATCCACAGTCCTGCATTCACTGCCTTCTTAATGATTTTGGACAGGTTTTTAGATAGCTGGGGTGTTTGTTCTGGACCTTCACTTGGTTTTGGCTTTATCTGATCATGATTCAGGGCTGTCAGCTTAGTGCAGTTTTTAAATGGCTGCCTATAAGGAAAGAATTCCGAGGATTTGATTGCTCTTAATCATCTGTCATTGCTGCTAGATAATGATTGGCAATTTTTTAGATTCAACTGTGAGAATTTCACAGTTGCTGATAAAGCATCAACCATAAAAATGTCGTTTTTGAACACCAGTGCTGAAAAGGAGGGTTTGGGGGGTGGTTCTCTTTTTTCTTATTTTTTTCCTTTGAGGATGAAAAAGGGGCTGGACATAGAATAGGTTTAATCTGAAGAATGGGGGAAAATGCAAAACGATATAGTATCCCTTATGGATGGTACATGTGCAACAGGAAATTGTATTTCACTTTTACTGGTGGCAGTAATGATATAGGGAGGAAGAGAAACCTGGAACTCTTAAGGCTGATCTTTCTGTTTCTTTTGCACTGTGCCAGGTGTGTATAGTGAAAGTAAATGTCTTCTTCCTCATATACACGTAAACACGTGGGTTCCTTGCTGTTCCAGTAAGGTATAGCTTCCCTACTCTAGGCTTAAAACTCAGGACTTGGAGGATAAGGTGCAAATGCATAGGATTGCAGGGAAAGAACTGCAGTGCTGTGTGCTATGGGAAGGGGGTGAAACTCTTGGAAGACTCCTGCTGAAGGTGGTTAGCCCACCTGAGAATGGAAGACATGCTTGAATAAGGGAGTAGGGAATATGTGCTTTCATATGAAAAGAGCTGATAAAACTCACTTAGAAAGGTAAACGTTGTCACACACCTTCACATAAGGGATAGTATATTTTGAGTTGCAGGCAAACTTCCTCGTGCTCAGATTGGTGAAAATAGGAGTTAGGCTTTTACATTTTAAAGAAGACAGTTTTCATTCTCATTTTAGTGTCTTTAATACTTACATGAAGAATAATTTTAGATTTTTTTTTTCCCCGTGAAGTTTCTTTCTATTTTTTTATGCTGTAACTTATCCCAGTCTTTGTCTCTGGAATTTTACTCTTTAAATTTTGAAGTAGCATTTTCAGGCCTTTATTCTTCACCTTTGTCTTTTCATTTTAACTTTTCCTTATTATTCTCTAGGTGAGAATGATTGATGTTGGCTGATACAGGAGTGTTCATTCACTTCAAGTAAGTGTCTTTAGAAATCCTAAAGGATAGCACATTTTAGACTTGATTTGTCTTCTATTCAGTAAAAATAATTTGACTTAACTAAAGTGAAACGTGTGTTGTTGATATGTACTTTTCTTAAGAAAATAACCTATATATTTACCTATTTATTTTGTGCTAGTACTGGGGCTTGAACTCAAGGCCTGGGCAATGTCTCAGCATTTTTTGCTCTGGGCTGGCACTCTACCACTGGAGATCACACCTTCACTCTTGGCTTTTTAATGGTTAATTGGAGATAAGGATTGCAGGTGTGGGGCACCACTGCCCTGCCGAACCCTATTTTTTGTTTTTGAAAGTTGTGCAAGGATTGGGCATGTAGGGTAGCTCAGTGAAGAGAGTGACTAGCAGTCAATAGAGCAAGTAGAGCATATTTATTATTTGAAAAAATAAGAACTATAATTGGTGCTAGAACTAACTGGGGCTTGAACTCAGGGTCTAGAGACAGTCCCTGAGCTTTTGTGCTCAAGGATAACACTCTTAGTGCTTGAGTAAGCAACAGCTCTACTTCTGACTTTTTGGTGCTTAATTGGAAATTGGTGCTTAATTGGAAATAAGAGTCTGACAGACTTTCCTGCCCAAGCTACTTGGTCTGGCTCCAAACCACAATCCAGCACCTGGCAACAATAAGTTTTTTAAAACTGCTTTAATTGTCAGTGACCAAGGATATATTCCTTGTGAATTTTCATACGTTGTATATAGTATATTCCTAACAAACTACCCATCATCACTCTCCTTCACCCAGCTATCCCCTTCAGTATATATATATATATGAGAAACTTAGTAGGAAAGAAAGCTTGAGTTAAATGATAAGAAAAACTATATTTTCAGTATTTTATTCCTGATGTAAGTCCATAAAATTGTAGTTTGTTGCTGGGTGCTGGTGGCTCACGCCTGTAATCCTAGCTACTCAGGAGGCTGAGATCTGAGAATCGAGGTTCAAAGCCAGCCCGGGCAGGAAAGACTGAGACTCCTATGTCCAATAAACCACCAGAAAACCGGAAGTGGCGTTGTAGCTCAAGTGGTAGAGGTCTCGCCTTGAGCTGAGGACAGCGCTCAGGCCCAGAGTTCAAGCCTCATGACCGACAAAAAAAAATTGTAGTTTGTTTTATGCAGAAAATAGAACAGTAATTAGAAGGAGGACCAGTTCCATAGATAAGATGGAAAAGACTAAAAAGATCCTCCTTGGCAGTTCACCTCACTCCCACTGATGCTGCATCAACCATATTTGGAACAATGTTCTAGGTCTTTACTACAGCTATATATAAAATGTTTCTATAGGGATGTGTGTATATATGTGGACATCAAATTACCTGTTGGAATAAAATAGTATACAGTTCTACATAAAACTAAGGTAATTTTTAATACTGATTACAGATGGATAAAGGTACTCTTCAAGAAGCCACTCAGCATGGGCCACCCGTGAAAGAAAGTCACAAGTTGCTAGACTGAGTATAAGAGTCTAGGTAAGATGAAATTTTTTTTTTTTTTTTGTCTTTGGGTCGGTGTGGGGTTTGGGTGCTGTCCCTGAACTGCGCAAGGCTAGTGCTTTACCACTTTGAGCCACAGTGCCGCCACTTTCCAGTTTTCTGTCAATTACATCATAAAGTTTCCTGTTTGGGCTGGCTTTGCACCCCCATCCTCAGATCTCAGCCTCCTGAGTAGCTAGGATTATAGACTTGAGCAAGAAGTAAATGGCTGTGGACTTGGCCTGTGTGCTATACAACCGTTCCACTTAATTTGGGGGGAGTTAATTGGAGATAGTCTGCCTAGGCTGGCTTTGAATCTTAATCTCAATGAATACTTTGAAACTGTCTTCAGAAATTGCTTTTGGTGGTTACAAAAATAGTGGTTAATATTATATTACATAATGTTGATTTCCTTTTAATTGGCAGGATCAGGTGAGCTGTCCAGAAAACCAGTGAAGATGACTATAAAGAAGGAATAAATATACTTCAATTAATAAATATTTTAAAATTTGATTGAACTTTTGTTTTTGCTTATAACCAAGTCTTTATTTTCCTTATTACTCTAGGTTAAAGTATTGTTTTACACACATACTGTGCGAGAGAGACTCAAGATTCTGTTCTTTTTGTGTGTATACCAGTACCAGGGCTTCAGTTTGAGTATTTGCTCAGCTTGGTTGATGGAAGCTTCACTCTACCAATGCTTTGCTGGTTATTGAATCTTCAGTTTTTTTCTGCCTAAGCTTGAGCTCCCCAAGAGCTTACAAGGTGGTAGGGTGGGAAACAGGGGAACCTTATATAGCAGTCTGGCTTGAACTAGTCCAACTTAAGCTTCCCCATTCTTTTTTTTTTTCCCATCTGTCGTGGGGTTGAACTCCGCCTGGGCACTGCCCCTGTGCTCTTCAGCTCAAGGTGAGCGCTCTACCACTTGAGCCACTGCGCCACTTGAGGTTTTCTGAGAGATTTATTGGAGATAAGAGTCTCAAAAGATGGGGCTGGGAAGTTGGCTCAGTGGTAGAGTGCTTACCTTGCATGCCTGAGGTGCCCTGGGTTTGATTCCCCAGCAAGCACCACATAAGCAAAAAGAAAAAAAGCCACAAGTAGCGCTGTGGCCCAAGTTGTAGAGCACTAGCCTTGAGCTGAAGAGCTGAGGGACAGAGTTCAGACCCCACGACCGGACCCAAAAAGAAAAGTCTAAAAGACTTAACTTCCCGGGCTGGCTTTGAACCGCAATCCTCAGATCTCAGCCTCCTGAGTAGCTAGGATTACAGGTGTGAGCCACGGACACCTGGCCCCAAACAACTTTTTTAAAGGATAAATGGAATCCATTTCTTGATTGGAAGTTTGTATGTAGTACTGGGGCTTGAACTTGGAGCCTGGGTGCTTTCTATTAGCTTTTTCACAAAAGACTGGCCTACCACTAGGAGGCACACCTCTACTGGTTTATTGCTGGTGGGATAAGAATCAAATTTGTGTACCTGGAATGGTATTGAACCAGGATCTTCAGATCTCAGCCTCCTGATTATTGTAGGAGTGAGCCATTGATAATCTCAATGTGAATGTCTCTTTAAGACTTTGAGGCAATGCTAGGATTTGAATTCAGGACTTCAGGATAGCTAATCCCTTTTTTGTTTTTTTTTTTTTAATATGGTGTCACTCATAAGCTGCCATGTTGAATAACCCCTTTGTACAACTACTTTAAAAAAGTCAAAAAAAGAAAAGTCTAAAATGTGTGTAAGTGCATTCCTTGACCCTGTGTACTTTATTGGTTGTGGGTTGCTCACTTAGGGGGGTGGTGTGTGTGTATGCATGCACCTGTGCCAGTACTGGATCTTGAACTTGGCCTGGCACCCTCCCTTAGATTTTAACACTAGAAGATACCATTTGAGCCACTGCTCCACTTGAGGTGTTCTGCCTAGTTGGGAGATAAATATTTTATAGACTGATTGCCTGGGCTGGCTTTTTTTCTTTTTTTTGCCAGTCATGGGGCCTGGACTCTGGGCTTGGGTACTGTCCCTCAGGTCTTCATCTCAAGGCATGTGCTCTACCACTTGAGCCACAGCACACTTCCACATACTTCATTTTAATAGAAGATATATAAATTAGTGATACATGTTTTTATGTTATTTAGACTTTATTTTTTGTCAGTTGTGGGGCCTGAACTCTGGGTCTGGACGCTGTCCCTCAGCTCTTCAGCTCAAGGCTAGCACTCTACCACTTGAGCCATAGCGCCACTTCTGGCTTTTTCGCGTATGTGATGCTGAGGAATCGAACCCAGGGCCTCATGCATGCAAGGCAAGCCACCTTGCCAGCCCACTTGGGCTGGCTTTGAACCAAGATTTCCTCATTCCATCAGATCTGTGAATGGAGCAGCTAGGTTTACAGGTGTGAGCAACTTTCCAGACAGACAAAGCACTTTTATCATTCTGTAGATTAATGCCTTTCCAGTCAATATAGTTTATGTATTCTCACTCGGTACAGATTCACTGAGGTGTAGGGGTCATAGAATGTATTTACAATGACTTTATTGATAACTTGTTTGTGGATTTTATATTTGAAAGCCAATTTGAATATGAAACCAGGAGCAAGTTTTTACTTTATACATTAAGTTTGAAAACAATGGGTAAGTTACACTTTTGAGTGAATGAATCTAATAAAGACTGTTTCTTTTATTAAGATGACCCTAGATACTGAGCATCAGTTAAAAGGCAGCCTAACAGAAAAGTCTCAATGAAACTAGTCTCCAATTAACCACTCAAAAACTGGAAGTGGGGCTGTGGCTCAAAGAATTAAGAGCCTAGCACAGTGGCTTATGCCTATAATCCTAGCTACTCAGGGTGGCTGATGGCAGAGGGTTGCAGTTTAAAACCAACCTGGGCAGGAAAATCCATCGGACTCAATTTACAGTTAAACACCCGAAAACGAAGTTGCACTGTGGCGCTCAAGTGTTAAGAGCGCTCATCTTAAGCTGAAGATCTCAACGCTGAAGCCCAGAGTTTAAGCCCCATAACTGGAAAAAAAAACTAGTCATCAGTATCAGCTGAGCCATTTGCTTTTTTGAGAGACTTTGGAACTCCATAGCATTCTCCCACACTTACAAATTTCAAAAATTTCAGCTTACTCTGTGTCCTTGAATATCATTAAATGTGACAGTAATCACCTGCCTTTTTTTTTTTTTTTGCTGGTCCTGAGGCTTGAACTCAGAGCCTGGGTACTATCCTCAATCCTCTATGCTCAAGGATAGAGTTATACCATTTGAACCACGGCGCCACTTCTTGCTTTTTCTGTTTGTGGTACTTAGGAATTGAACCCAGGGCTTCATGCATGCTAGGCAAGCACTCTACCACCAAGCCACTTTCCCAACCCCTTATCTGCCTTTTTAAGGGACTTTTTCTTGGCTTGGAGTCCCGAAAGGTGTGTTATTTTTAATAAAGGCTAGTGGCTTATGTCCATAGTTCAACTCAGGGATCTGAGATCTGAGGACTATAGTTCAAAGCCAGCCTGTGAAAAAATGTTTGCAAGGATCTCGTTAAAAAGCTGGATGGGCTTCCTTGCCTCGCATGCATAAGGCCCTGGGTTCAATTACCTATCACCACATAAGCAGACAAAGCCAGAAGTGCTGCTGTGGCTCAAGTGGTAGAGTGCTAGTCGAGCTGAAGAGCTGAGGGACAGTGCCCAGGCTGAGTTCAGGCCCCATAACCAGCAAAAAGAAAAGAAGCTGGAAGTAGACATGGCTCAGGTGATGAGCACGTTAGCATTGTGAGAATCCTCTTTCTACCCACTATTTTGAGGCCAAGAGATAGGCGTAATTTTTTTTTCTTTTTTGGTTTTGGAGCTTTAACTTTGGGCACTGCCCCTCAGCTCTTCAGCTCAAGGCAAGTGCTCCACCACTTGAGCCACAGCACAACTTTTGCTTTTCTGGTAGTTTATTGGAGATAAGTGTCTTAAGGACGGGCTGGGAAGTTGGCTCAGTGGTAGAGCGCTTGCCTTGCATGCCTGAGGCCCTGGGTTCAATTCCTCAACACCACATAAGCAAAAAGAAAAAAGCTGAAAGTGGTGCTGTGGCTCAAGTGGTAGAGTGCTAGCCTTGAGCTGAAGAGCTGAGGGACAGCGCTCAGACCCAGAGTTCAGGCCCCACGACCGGACCCCCCCCCAAAAAAAATAGAGTCCCAAGGACTTTTCCTACCTGGGCTGGCTTTGAACCAAGATCCACATATCTAGCCTCCTGAGTAGCTAGGATTACAGGTGCAAGCCACCAGGTGCACCCAGCGGGTACTTGGTCTTTGGACAGAAGGCCTTGCACTGGACAAATAAATACATGTACTGCCTCTGAACCACACATGAAGTCTTGATAATTCCAAGGAAATTATTTTGAAATATAGCTCACCAGGTAGTGATTAGTTACAAGAGCCTATAACTGGAATTGAGAAAATGCAAATTAGGTGTCACTGACTACCTTGAGGACAAATGCAAAACTGAACAAAAGGACAAGTGAATTGTAATCTAGGTCTTTTTTGTTGTTGGTTGTGGGGCTTGAACTCTGCCCTGGGAGCTGATCCTGAGCTCTTCAGCTCAAGGCAAGCACCACTTCCTGTTTTCTGGTGATTAACTGAAAAGTCTCACTTTGCTGCCTGAACTGAGATCCTGAGATCTCAGCATCTTGAGAAGGATTACAGGTGTGAGCCACCAGAACCCGGCTAGAGGGTGTTACAAAGCTGAATAGAAGACCTTTGAAAGGCTCTGCTCTAGAGCTGGGTGTTAGTGGCTCATGCCTGTTATCCTATTCCTAGGGCTGATATCTGAGGATGGTAGTTTGAAGCCATTTTGGGTAGTTAAGTCTGTGAGACTCATCTACAAAGGTGGCTCAAGTGGTGGAGAGCTATCCTTGAGCAGAACCCAGGTCCTGAATTTGTTACACTCACAAACAGATGCTGATCTACGGGCTTGGCTTAAGATCCAGGATACTTAAAAACGTGTGGATGATGTGGTGCTGTTGTTTCTGAAGAAAGCATGATGCAAAGTGCTACAAAGTGCATTGTGGATTCAGCCACTGCTAAGGAAGTACTGCTGCCAGGGCAAAGCAAAAAAGAAAAGAATGATGCTCCCAAGAATCGAATCAGGAGTGAGGCAAACAGGAAAGGCTCTACCAAGATCCAGCAAGAGTAGAAATGTGATTTAGAGTTAAAATTCACACAGGTTGGGGAGGACAACAAAAGACAAAGCTGATTTCAGATAAAAATTGCAAAAAAAAAAAAAAAGTAAATTCAAAATAACCATTCTAGCTCCTGCCTTCTTGAAAAAATCAGGGGAAAAGCAATTAACCTTAATCTGGAATAAATTAATATGTGGGAATTGTTGGCTGTTTAAATGGCCATGGTTCAAATATTTATATTTTATCCTAATAGTAATAACTGACCTCATCTTACAATACTCTCCACAACTCTTAGGAAATTACCAGGCCCCAGTGGCTCATGCCTATAATCCTACTCAGGAGGCTGAGATCTGAGGATCACAGTTCAATGCCAACCTGGGCAGGAAAGTCCGTGAGACTCTATCTCCAATAAACCACTAGAAAACAGAAGTGGTGCTGTGGCTCAAGTGGTAGAGTGCTCTTGAGCTGATGAGTGCAGGGACAACACCCAAGCCCAGAATTCAAGCCCATGATCAACAACAACAACAACAAAAAAAAACAGAACTGCCAGGCATTGATGATGCCTATAATCCTAGGTACCTGGGAGAGATCAGAATGCACCTAGGTGGAGTTCAAGCCCCACAGCCAACAAAAAAAAAACAAAAAGCAAAAAAACAGAATTCTGGTGTGAGGCCAGCCTATGGCAAGGCCAATATCCCATCACAAAATGCTAGGTATTGTGGTACATTCCCATTATTCTAGGTATAGTATGAGGATCTACACTATAGCTGGGCACAAACTGGATATCCTACTTGAAAAAGGGCTAATTTGTTGTTCAAGCTCTAACCAGTATACAGATATAGTTCAAACCCCAGTATTACATGTCTCAATGAAATTCTGTAATCCTAGCTACTAAGGTTGAGATGAGGGTCAAAGTTCAAAGGCAATCCAGGCAGTAGGCTGAGACTCGTCTCCAACTAAGCAGAGCTATATATTTCAGTGGCAAAGCACTACTTTTGGGGAAAAAAGCTTAAGGACAGTGCTCGTTCAAGAATGGCCCAAAAACAATGGTGGAGCCAGGTGCTAGTGGTTCACGCCTGTAATCCTAGCTACTCAGGAGGCTGAGATCTGAGGAGCTGAGGTTCATAGCCAGCTCAGGCAGGAAAGTCTGTGAGACTCTTCAATAAACTACTAGAAAACCGGAAGTGACAATGTAGTTCAAGAGGTAGAGCGCTCACCTTGAGCTGAAGAGCTGAGGGAGGGATAGTGCCCGAGCCAAAAAAACAATGGAGATGGATTTTTGCTCCCCTCCCCCATTTGCGCATTTATGTGTTGGGGGGACAAAGGAGAGCTGTGCTACCACAAATGCAGCAGTGGTACTCAGTAGACATATGGAGAAAGCAAAGGGGTGGGGTGCAATGAACTTATTACCTGACTTATGAAATGGTAATCCCTCTGTGTATCACCTTAAAGGTAGAGAAACAGAAAGGATAAGGTTACCAGAGAAATGTTGGTTGTTTTTTTTTAAAAAAGGCCCAGACGAGGGCTGGGAAGGTGGCTCAGTGGTAGAGCACTTGCCTTGCATGCATGAGGCCCTGGGTTCAATTCCTCAGTACCACATAAGCAAAAAGAAAAAAGCCGGGAGTGGCGCTGTGGCTCAAGTGGTAGAATGCTAGCCTTGAGCTGAAGAGCTGAGGGACAGCGTCCAGGCACAGAGTTCACGTCCCTCAATCAGACCCAAAGAAACAAAACAAAACAAATATAAAAGGCCCAGACGAATCTCGAAAGAACATATTTCCTTTATTTAAAACTTTTTTACAAAATTTAACAAGAGGCCCATCTGTTGTAGTTATTTGAAAAGTAGTCAGGTTTTCATAACATGAATATCATCCAGTTGGAAAGTATAAACACCCAAAATATAATTTTAATGAGAAATTTAACAGTTCAAATAAATACAAATGACCCAAATGGACAGTTATCCCATCCAAATTCTACTGAGACTGAAGACGAGGAAACACCAATTCTTGCATTTTTGTTGGGAATATAAATTGGCCAATCCTTAAAGAAAGCAATCTGTCAGTGTCAGAAAGAAAAGTGTACATATTGATAATTGGGAAGATCAGGGATAATGATTCTGAGTTTGAGGCCAGTCTGGGCTACATGAGACCCTGTTACCAAGTTAAAAAAAACAACAACCAAAAAACCCCTACCCACAATGAATGTACAAAAGCTGGGTATGGTAGTACATGCCTATAGTTGCAGCACCCAAGAGATTAAGGTAGGACTACTTGAGCCCATTAGTGTAAGGCCAGTGTAGACAACAGAAGACCCTGTTTCACACACACAAATAACAGAAAAATCACACACACTAAGTGGGCATGGCCATAATACATGCCTGTGTTATTAAACCGTGAGTTTGAGAGCAGCCTGGACAACATAACAAGACCCTGTCATACACAAAAAGAAAAAGAAAAAAAACACCCACAATCTGGGCATAGTAGTGCTGTGATCTTAGCACTTGAGCTTGAGGCTGGACTGTTTGAGCCCAGGAATTTAAAGGTGGCCTGAGCTGCAAAACAAGACCTTGTCATAAAAATAACACCTCTTACTGCCACCCCCCAACACATACACATACCATTTGGGAATAGTAATAGTATGTGCATATAGTCTCAACACATACGAGCCCCCAAGTTGGGCGTCCCAATAGTACACATGTCTGTTTAAGCCTATGAATTTAAGGGCAGCCTAGAAACAAAACAAAGGCCTTGTCATAGACAGAAAGAAAAAAAACCCACCACCTGGGCACGATAGTGCTGCAGTCTCAGCACTCAAGCTTAAGGAAGCACTGCTTAAGCTTAAGCGTTTAAGACTAGCTTGGGCTGGAAATGAGACCTTGTCATAAAAATGAAAAACAAAAGCCCCACAACTTGTATATTGTAATAGCGAGTTGTGGGTCAGCCTGGGCAATACTGAAAGTCCCTGTTACACACATAAACACACATACAAAAAAAGAACCCACAATCTGGGCATGATAGTGCTGTAGTCTTGGCACTCGAGTTTAAGGTCTGCCTGAGCCCACAAGTTTAAGATTAGAGGTACAAAATGAAACTTTGGTCTCACACATGAAGAAAAAAAAGATACCCACTCCTAATTTGGGTGTAGTAGCAGTATAGTTTCAGCACTCCAGGTTAAGGCAGGACTGCTTAAGTCCATGACTGGTTTACATAGTAATGAAGCCATGTCTCACACTCACACTCACTCACACACACACACAAAGCACAATCTGGGCACAGTAGTGCATCATGCCTAGTCTTAGCACTCAAGGGGCTGAAGCAAGACTGATTGAGTCTGAGTTTAAGGTCAGCCTCAGCAATACATGAGACCTAATATCAAGAACAAAAAACCTTTAAGTTTAGTAACACCCATCATACATTACATAGAAAAAAACCCTGTATGATCTACCTTATTACTTATTGCAAGTACCTCTAAATATATTTAAGAAACATACAAATTCAAGGTGTGGAACTGAGTACTAAAGAAGGAATGGAGAATTCACTGTCATTCTGTAACTTTTGAATTTTTAAATTAAATTTGTGCTATACTGTCTAGGGTAGATACTTTCTTAAAAAAGATATAAAAATATAAAAGGTAAAACTATAATAAAAACAGGAAATAAAAAGGAGACGTAATTTTGAAATAAAAACTAGGATCTCAAGACCAGAGTATTGATGAGACTCTACAGTTCAACTACATAGGAGGCTGAGGTGGGATAATTATTTAAGCTCACAAAATGCACACGTCTAGGCAATAAACTTACAAACCTCATTAGGATAACACAAATTCAGTTTCAGGTGTTATGTACCTTTCTTCTGACTGATAAACTTTTCTACAATTCCACTGAGTCCTTCAGACTCTATCAATTTACTTACTAATTCCTGCTCAACAGCCATCAGGGCTAGGCCACTATGCTTCTCTTGTCCAATGGTATGAAATAAGTATCTTTTAAGACGAGGAAGTGTAGAAAATAAATTTTCAGCACTCAGTGAGGTAATAGGCCATGATAAAGCAATATGTAACAGCTTGGAGATTGAAGGAATATTATTGTAAAGACCATGCTGAATAAATAGATAACCCAAGTTGATGAAGTTGATGGAATCAGAATGTGAAATGAAGTTAAGCTTTGCATACTGCTGATAAAATCTAAGTTCAGGGATAATGTCTGTATCAAGGTTACAAAATTCTTGAACATATTTGGCTGTTGTTTCATTTAATGGCTCATTCCACTTCAGTAATAGCTGTGAAATTTGCTTCATTTTGCAATAATCAAACTCTGAAAAATATAACTTTAAATTGTGTAATACAGTATCCAATCCTTGGTAATAAATACTAATTTTATATTGTTCGTCTGTTGAAGTAGAAAAAAGCATACTATCTGAATTGCCAGGATCTACAGTTTTTTGAATTTTTCTTCTTTTTTGAAGTGAAGGTTTTTCAACTTCAAAACCTTTACTGGTTACTTTTTTACGTATTTCCTCTGCTCCATCCCAGATTATTTTAAAAAATGCATCACTTCTTTCAGAGGTTAAACACTCCAAAACTGTTTCTATTTTTGAAGACAAAGAAAAAATGTCCATGGTTTCACTTTGCAGCTCTCTGGAAAGAATTCTTGTAACACTGAGGACTCGATAAAGAAATTTCAAACAAAAGATAAATTCAAATTTGGAAATCAATGTCAGCAAGTCACTCAATTCACCAGCCAGACTTCTGTTAGAATGGCATGATATAAAGGCCAGTGTTTCAATAATCTCTGGAAGACCATCAATCACAGATAGTAACACATCATCATGAACTATGTAACATGTTTGTGACATATGTTTCTTGCATGTTTTATCTTGACCAAGTTTGCAAATGTTTTGAAACTTTGCAAACATTTCTCCAGATACATGAATAATGTTAAACAAAGAACTGAGAGTATTTAGAGCACCTCTAAGTTCTTTTATTTCCTTACAAAACCCAGTTACTGCAAACTCAAAAAAATGTGCATAACAATGCATGTATAAAGCTCTTGGCTCTTCCTTCTTGAATTCTGTAGCCATTTTATTAAATTTTAGCCTCAAATTAGTAGTACTTTCATAGGCCTGGCCAGATATTTTACTCAAGTCAACTCCAAGGTGCTGTAGGTATGTTTTGATATTCTTATGTAAGTGGGTCTCAGTCAGCTCTTCAATATCAACAAAACCCAAAAACCGTTCCTTAATTAAGACAGCCGTTGATGTTTTCTGTGCATATCTTACACAAACTGAAAATTGTCCTTTAATGGAACTGCCAGTTGTCTCATCACATATTATTGAAAAAGCAGGAGAGACATTGATCTCATTCACAATATCCTGCAACATTTCAGTCTTTATTAGTTCAATTATATCAATTTGTGTCTGTGTACTATTATAGAAGTCAACTTCTGAATTCCCAAGTTGAAACATTTCTTTTTTATCTTTCGTTCTCATTTCTAACAATTCTAAAAAATTGCCTTTATTTACAGATGAAATAGACTGGCTATTTCCTTTTAGTGGTAAACACTGCTTTCCAAGAAATAAAATATTTTCAATTATAAGCTTTAGGTACTTTTTATGACTATCTTCAATTTGTTTTGAATTATCATGGATAGCTTCATCACAAAGCTGGTATTGCCTCCAAAGTTGAACTGCTTTCAAATGCATTTCACTTTCTTCATGCTTCCTGAAATTTTCCAGAGGTCTTTTCAAATTACAAGCTCTTTGCGTTGCAAGTGATTCTTCCCTACAGGTAAAATTTTTCTGGTAGAATAAATGACAAAAATAACAAAATGGCACATCTTTTTTAATATTGTTCTCCAAATGCTGGAAATCCAAACGCCGGGATTTTTTTATACCTTGTGGTTTATCTTCAACTTTTTGTACTTTGGGTGTAAATTTTGGGTGACAGAGACCATCACTTCCTTTCACAGATTTCCCAGTGTATGTAGGACCCTGGCTGGAAACTTTGTCTATCTGCACTTCAGTACTGGAATCAACTGTATGCTGATTGAGTACTGATGAAGACGGTAAAAGGCTTGGCTGTTCCAAACTATTACCAACACCATCACTTGATTCATTGGGCGAGTTCTTGCAGATCTTTGGAAAAAGGGATAAAACTTGCTTTTAAAAAAAAGCTTTCAAATTATCAAAACATTGAAAATCTGTATTCTAACACAGTAAAGTATATGAGAGCTTTAAGGTGAAACATTAACAATTAATTATCACTGACTTGTAATCTAGATCTAGATTCAGCATTAAATGTTTAAATGAGTACATGTCATAGTACATTATAGAAAAATAGTACTTATTCAGATGATTAGAGCTGCTGGTTAAAACACAAATACACTAAGAAGGATAGAAATATGACTATGTCTTTTCTGTGCATAATGTGCACAATGGTCCCAGGGCTTGAACTCAGGGCCTACGCACTGTCCCTGAGCTTATTTGCTCGAGGCTAGCACTCTACCACTTGAGTCATAGCTCTACTTCTGGCTTTTTGGTAGAAAACTGGAGATAAGAGTCTCATGGATTTTCCTGCCCAGGCTGGCTGAACCTGGATTCTATGATCTTGACCTCCTGAGAAGCTAGTATTTTTATATATGTACATATATAATTTACTCATGAAAGTGAACAAAGCCAAAAATTTTAAGACTTACATCTGTGATCTCATTTGTCCCAACTGAAGAATCTGTACCTTCAAAACAAATTGAAGCATATATTAAAGATCTCATACTATAATCTATAAACTGCTGTATTTTTTGCCAGTCAGGGGCTTGAACTCTGGGCCTGGGCGCTGTCCCTCAGCTCTTCAGCTCAAGGCTAGCACTTTACCACCTGAGCCACAGCACCACTTCCAGCTTTTTCTGCTTATGTGGTGCTGAGGAATCAAACCCAGGGCCTTATGCAAGCACTCTATCAATGAGCCACCTTCCCAGCCTTACAATTCATTCCTTATCAAAAAAGAACAGGAAAATTTATTATAGACACCTTCATAAAGTATGACAAAACAGTGTTTATGACAAATGTTTTCATGTCAACTTTACCTTCTAAGAGATCACTGTTCATGATGGGCTGGGAAACCTGAGTATCTGCTAATGACACTATGTTGCTTATAACTGGAATAGATTCTTTCTTTGGAGAAAGAGGATCTGTTGCAGCATCTTGCACCATGGCAACATCTTTTGTGATTAAAAACAAAAATATTTGTTAAAAACTAGGTAGAATCA
Source organism: Dipodomys ordii (assembly GCF_000151885.1). Classification (NCBI taxonomy): domain Eukaryota; kingdom Metazoa; phylum Chordata; class Mammalia; order Rodentia; family Heteromyidae; genus Dipodomys; species Dipodomys ordii. The sequence goes on along the minus strand of NW_012267397.1, from coordinate 226,712 downwards.
ATTGGAAAACACGTTAAAAATTAGACTGGGCTAAGGTTATACCTCAGTGATTGGGCCCTTACTGTTTTTTTTGTTGTTTGGTTGGTCATAGGGCTTGAACTCTGGGCCTGGGCACTGTCCCTGAGCTCTTCAGCTCAAGGCTAGTGTTCTACCACTTGATCCACAGCAACACTTATAAGTCTCACAGGGGCTTGGAAGGTGACTCAGTGGTAGAGTGCTCGCTTTGAATGCATGAGGCCCTGGGTTCAATTCCTCAGCACCATATAAGCAGAAAAGGCCAAAAGTGATGCTATGGCTCAAGTGATCGAGCACTAAGCCTTGAGCTAAAGAGCTCAGGGACAGTGCCCAGAGTTCAAGGCCCACAATGGACAAAAAAAAAAAGTCCCAAGTATTTTCCTGCCCGGGCTGGCTTTGAACCACGATCCTCAGATGTCAGCCTCCTGAGTAGCTAGGACTACAGGCGTGAGCCACCAGCACCTGGCTCCCTTGCTTCTTATGAAACCTGTTATATGATCCCCAACACTGATTATCTTCTGTTTCAAAATAAATAATCTTAAGGTATTTAAAGGGTAAAATTTTTATTTGGGCTTAGAAACAGCAAGATTCCTTAATAAGTCAATAACATTAAATTGGTTAACTTTTGTCTTTGCACATAGTTTCTCAGTAGTTTTACACTATTTGGTAACATTTTTAACTCTTTCAGGATTCATAAATAGCAACATTAAGGGAACTATTATTCACTAGGTTGTCTATATAGTAAGCACTGCTGACCCTTTATCAGGCTCTTTGACAGAACACCTACTTGGTACTAGAATTTGGTTCCTTTAGCTGCTATCATTGAATCTTGTATAGTAGTAAGAACTATAGTCATACTGGGCTAAATTCTCAGTCCTTCATCATTGTTATTAAAACATTTCAAACTATACTACACTTTATATGAAAATCTAAATTAAAGTCTTGTTTTCACGAAGCAGAGTAAGTATATACTTTTTTCCAAAACCATTCTTACTACAATGTATTGAATAAGCTAAATGTTGACCAAGTGACTCCTAAAAACTAAGCCCTAAAATAGGTTGTTAATATATACTAGTGAAAACAAAACTGTACTAATGTATTTAGCTAAATATTTATGTAGGCTGGAGTTATGATTTCAAGTGTCTACTTATCATATGGATTACTAAGTTCAAACCCTAGTCCTTTTATTGTTTTTTGTTTTTTTTGTCAGTCATGGGGCCTGAACTCTGGGCCTGGGTGCTGTCCCTGAGCTCTTCAGCTCAAGGCTAGCGCTCTACCACTTGAGCCACAATGCCAATTCCGGCTTTTTCTGCTTATGTGGTACTGAAGAATCAAACCCAGGGCCTCATGCATGCAAGGCAAGCGCTCTACCACTGAGCCACCTTCCCAGCCCCAAACCCTAGCATTTCTAATGATAGAATAAAATGCATTAAAAAAAAATTTTAAGCCAGGTGAAATCTAAGCCAGGTGCTGGTGGCTCAGGCCTGTAATCCCAGCGACTCAAGAGGCTGAGGTCTGAGCAATGTCCATGAGACTCATATCTCCAATCAACTATTAAAACTTTTTAAGCTGGAAGTAGAGCTGTGGCTCAAAGTGATAATAATGCTAGCCTTAAGTACAAAAGCTCAGGGACACCACCCAGACCCTGAGTTCAAACCCCACAACTGGCACACACATAAAAATTAAGTCTATAGACTGGAAAGGCGGCTCAGTGGTAGAGTGCTTGCCTTGCATGCATGAGGCCCTGGGTTCAATTCCTTAGCACCACATATGCAGAAAAAGCCAGAAGTGGCACTGTGGTTCAAATGGTAGAGCACTAGCCTTGAGCTGAAGAGCTGAGGGACAGAGCCCAGGCCCAGAGTTCAGGCCCCACGACTGGACCCCCCTCCCAAAAAAAAAAGAAGACATGAATACATTAGTGATACATGTTTTTATGTTATTATTTAGACTTTATTTTTTGTCAGTCGTGGGGCCTGAACTCGGCCTCAGCTCTTCAGCTCAAGGCTAGCGCTCTACCACTTGAGCCACAGCACCACTTCCGGCTTTTTTCTTTTTGCTTATGTGGTGCTGAGGAATCG
>NW_012267397.1:203702-222799 GCF_000151885.1 Dipodomys ordii | reverse complement strand
AGGGTTGGTAGTGGGGCTTGAACTCTGGGCTTCAGAGCTGTCCCTGCACTCTTCAGCTAAAGGTGAGCACTCTACTGCTTGAGCCACAGTGCCACTTTCCGTTTTCTAGTGGTTTATTGGAGATAAGAGTATCACTCCTGCCTGGGCTGGCTTAGAACCGAGATCCTCAGATCTCAGCCTCCTGAGTAGCTAGGATTACAGGAGTGAGCCACCAGCGCTCGGCTATACTTGCTTTTAACTGTAGTTTGTAATGGCTTCTTCCTTTAGGAAAACCAACATACCGCATTTATCATCAATTCCTAGCTACAACTGTTGAGAAAAAAAGTCTTCAAATTCAATCAGGTTAAAACTGAAAAATTTCCCCAATGGCACTAAAAACTGTATGTACTCTCACATTTCCAAGTGAAGAAGCATTCACAGACTAATGAAAGAAAACTGGATCTTTCAACATACCTGCTGCTTATATGCTGAAATATTCTTCAAATTACTCAAGTTATGAGGCTGTCCTTCCATTTGAAACAGACGCAACAGACTAGAACTGGTATAACAATAAGCTCCACAGTTCTTACAACAGTTCATGATGAAATTGTTGACAGAGTGAAACTTTGAAAAGCAGGTGTTACTACAAAGACTGTGTTTCATGCTCTGGTATTTTAGTTCATATTTAATCTAAGATTAAAGAAACATGATTAAAATTTTTTGGCAATTAATAATCAGAATCCTTGTAAATGTTAAAAATTATAACTTACAATAGCTGTCTTTTGACATATGCTGCACTTGGCCAAAATTCTATTAGTACACATGGTAACACATGGCTTTCTTTTTTCTTCATATGACGAAAAACAAGATTGGCTGCAGTAATTTTTGGCAGTAGTATTGTCTTCTATCTGGACAGTGATCACATCTTCTGGGTTTAAAATTTCTCTAAAAATAAAAGGATATCATTAAGCATTTTCACCATAGTTAATCCCCTGAAAGTCTGCCTTGTTGTTTCACTGAGATAACAGTTAAAATCATCAGCCCTGAAAGAGAAAATTAAATTTAATATACAGTACTATCACTTCTATCAAGTAACTTTGGATAACATACTCCCTAAAAAAATTTCCATACCTATCTGTAATAGGAATTATAAACATATTGGAATGTGCAGTTTCAAGGATAATGTAACTTTCTTTTTTTGGTCTTGGGGCCTGAACTCTGGGCCGGGGTGCTGTCCCTCGGCTCTTCAGCTCAAGACTAGTGCTCTACCACTTGAGCCACAGCGCCACTTCTGGCTTTTTCTGCTTATGTGATGCTGAGGAATCGAACCCAGGGCCTCATGCATGTAAGGCAAGCACCCTACCACTAAGCCACCTTCCCAGCCCCATAATCTAACTTTTACGAATTGTTGATGGTGATAACAAAAAGATAACATGTGTGTGTGTGTGTGTCTATAGCCGGGTACCAGTGTCTCATGCCTGTAATCCTTGTTATTCAGGAGGCTGAGATCTGAGGATCATGGTTCAAAGCTACTCCAGGCAAGAAAGTCCATGAAACTCTTATCTCCAATTAATCACCAGAAAACTGGAAGTGGCGCTGTGGTTCAAGCAGTAGAGTACTCACCTTTAGCTGAAGAGCGTAGGGACAGGGCCCAAGCCCAGAGATCAAGCCCCATGACCCACCAAAAAAAAAAATTATATATATAAAAGCCGGGTGCTGGTGGCTCACACCTGTAATCCTAACTACTTAGGAGGCTGAGATCTGAGGATCGTGGTTTAAAGCCAGCCCAGGCAGGAAAGTCCATAAGACTCTTATCTACAACCAACCACCGGAAGTGGCACATGGTTCAAGTGATCGAACACTTGCCTTGAGATGAAGAGTTCAGGGACAGGACCAAGGTCCAGAGTTCAAGCCCCATGACCCAACAACAAAAAATTCACTCCCCCCGATCATCTGGAATCTAATTTTTTAAAAAAGAACATTTCCAAGTATGGTTTGTAAATTCTAGGGAAGAAGTTATTTCACAAATACTTTGAGGACTCTAAGATCAAAACTACCAAAAATACTATTTAAGATGTTGCCTTACAGAAAATATTGACCTGTTAACTGATATACCAAGGCCAGAGGGGCCAGCCTTGTCAGGACATAGTCCAGAACAAAGAAAGGATAGACAATTGACCAAGAGGTTAAAAGATAATAACTTGCATCAAAATAGGTATCAGGGGCTGGGAATGTGGCCTAGTGGTAAAGTGCTTGCCTAGCATGCATGAAGCCCTGGGTTTGATTCCTCAGTACCACATAAACAGAAAAAGTCAGAAGTGGCACTGTGGCTCAAGTGGTAGAGTGACAGCCTTGAGCAAATGAAGTTCAAGGACAGTGCGTGGGCCCTGAGTTCAAGCCCTAGGATTGGCAAAAAAAAAAAAAAAAAAGATGCAGGCCTGAGACATAGAATGATGGGGGAGGAAGCATAATTGAGACAAAGTTCTGAACTCCGTTCCCAGAGACTGCCTAAGTCTCAGCTTGTACAAGGAAATTCTGCCTCTGGCAATTGCATCATTTCAGAGATTGAGCTTGGATGAACCTTGAACAATGGACAAAACCTCGGGCTCCAACACAAAGATTTCACCAGCCTAGGCTCACACTCCAGCCTGAAGCCTTAACCTCCTGCTGGCCTGGGAGGAAGAGTTCAGCTGAGCCCTACAGGGAGCACCAGGAATCCACCAGAGTAGGACCAAAGAATGGGCAGTGCTCCAAACTAGAGTCCAGCCCTTGAGCTCAGCCCTCAGGGCTGAAACACCTACACACCAAAGGAGCATTCAAGAGTTGGCAGACTCTGCCAAAAAGATCAAATTATTCCTTATTGGGACAGATGAGGGAGAAGACTTCAAAACCAACCATTGAAAACAAAATTACAGAATTTACAGTATTTAACAAAATTACAGAAAATCTCCCCAACCTCAAACAAGAAGCTTACCTACTGACAGGAGGCATACAGACTCTTAGTATGACAGGACATGAGAATACTTCTAGATACATTACAGTGGAAAGCTTGGACTTAAAAAGAACAAGGAATTTGCCAGGCATTGGTGGCTCATGCCTGTAATCCTAGCTACTCAGAAGGCTAACATCTGAGGATCAAGGTTCAAAAGCCAGCCCCAGCAAGAAAGTCCATGAAACTTATCGCCAATAAACCACCAGAAAAGAGGAAGTAGTGTTGTGGCTCAAGTGGTAAAGCGCTAGCCTTGAGCAGAAGAGCTGAGGGACAGCGCCCTGGCCCAGAGTTCAAGCCCCACAACTGGCCCAAAGGAAAAAAAAAAAAAAATCAACCCCACCCAAAGGTAATAAACCTATCACTCTCAAATGGACAATGGGGCTAGGGAGAGACTTCTCAGAAGGAAAAGAACGAAAAGAAACATATGAGGAAATGCTCATCATCCCAGGCCATAAAGAAAGTACAAATTAGGACTGGTGCCCAAGGCTCACTCCTAATCCTAGTTACTCAGGAGGCTGAGACCTGTGGATCCTGGTTCAAAGCCAGCCCAAACAGAAAAGGTCATGAGACTCTTATCTCTAATTAACCACTGAGAAAACCAGAAGTGATGATGGGAAGGTGGCTCAGTGGTAGAGTGCTTGTCTTGCATGCATGAAGCCTTGGGTTCCATTTCTCAGCACTACATATGCAGAAAAAGCCGGAAGTGGCTCAAGTGGTAGAGCACTAGCCTTGAGCTGAAGATCTGAGGGACAGTGCCCAGGCCCACAGTTCAGTCCCCACAACCAACCAAAAAAAAGTGTTGGGAAGTTGGCCCAGTGGTAGAGTGCTTGCCTTGCATGCATGAAGCCCTGGGTTCCATTCCTCAGCACCACATAAACAAAAAAAAAGCCAGAAATGGCACTGTGGCTCAAGTGGTAGGGCTCAAGCCTTGAGCTGAAGAGCTGAGGGATAGCCCCAGGCCAAAAAAGAAAAAGAAAACCCAAAGTAGCACAGTGGCTCAAGTGATAGAAAGCTAGCCTGGAGTTGAAGAGCTGAGGGACAGCACCCAGGCTCAGAGTTCAAGTCCTATGACTGACCAAAAAAAAAAAAAAAAAAAAAGCGGGGCGCTGGTGGCTCACGCCTGTAATCCTAGCTACTCAGGAGGCTGAGATCTGAGGATCATGGTTCAAAGCCAGCCCAGGCAGGAGAGACTGTGAGACTCCTATCTCCAATAAACCACCAGAAAACTGGAAGTGGCGCTGTAGCTCAAGTGGTAGAGCGCTGGCCTTGAGCTGAAGAGCTGAGGGACAGTGCCCAGGCCCAGAGTTCAAGCCCCACGACCGACAAAAAAAAAAAAAAAAGCAAATCAAACCAATTCTTGAGTTTTTTTTTTTTTTTTTGGGGGGGGGGCCTGAACTCTGGGCCTGGCCGCTCTCCCTTAACTCTTCAGCTCAAGGCTAGCACTCTACCACTTGAGCCACAGCGCCACTTCCGGCTTTTTTCTTTTTTTTGCTTATGTGGTGCTGAGGAATCGAACCCAGGGTTTCATACATGCAAGGTAAGCGCTCTACCACTGAGCCACCTTCCCAGCCCCAAGATTTTTTTTTTCTGCTCAAGGCTAGCACTCTACCGCTTGAGCTACAGAGCCACTTTACCACTTCCGATTTTCTGGTGGTTAATTGAAGAGTCTCATGCACTTTACTGCCTGGACTGGCTTCGAACTGCAATCCTCAGATCTCAGCCTCCTAAGTAGCTAAGATTACAGGCATGAGCCATCGACTCTAATCCCCCAACGGGTAAATTCCAACAACAAATATTGGCAAGATGTGGGGAAAAAGGAACCCTACTGGAAGTGGTGCTGTAGCTCAAGTGTTAGTGCGCTAGCCTTGAGCTGAAGAGCTCAGGGAGAGCGCCCAGGCCCAGAGTTCAGGCTCTACAACTGACCAAAAAAAGAGAGAAACATAAATTGTAAGAAATGTAATCTTGAAAGACATATTAACATAATACAGGCTTTTTTTGTGGCAGATGTGACAGTGCAAACAAAACAATCATACCAATAATCTCATTTATAGGGAATTTTGATTAGAGTAGGAATGTAAACTTTGGAAATCACATTAAAAAACAAACAGGATTCCTTCGTGTTGTCTACAAGCCTCTTAATAATAAGCCAAAGGTGCTTCTAAGTAACACAACTTCAGAAAAAATGGAAATACAGAATATTGTAACCAAGACTTTAAGCAAAGGTATGTAATGAAATAAAAACAATTTAAAATTACATACTTTGAGCAGTTTGAGCAAGTTCTCTTGGTAGGAAGTGAAGAATTGGCAGATGTAATGTATTCAGTGATGCATAATGTAGAACAGAAAAGCTGAGTAGAACCTTTCCTCTGATAGGCAGTTTGCCCCATCTGGAGGATTTTTTTACAACCAGAGCAGGAAGCTTGAATAGCTGTGGTTGAAAAAGCAAAATTTTAATTATGCTAGAGAAACCTTAGAGCTTAGATAACTGTGAAGGTATTAAAAGTGCAAGAAGGGCTGGGAAGGTGGCTCAGTGGTAGAGTGCTTGCCTTGCATGCATGAGGCCCTTAGGTTCGGTTCCTCAGCACCATCTAAGCAAAACGAAAAAAGCCGGAAGTGGCGCTGTGCCTCAAATGGTAGAGCACTAGGCCTTGAGCTGAAGAGCTGAGAGACAGCGCCCAGGCCCAGAGTTCAGGCCCCATAACCAGACCCAAATAAATAAATAAACGTGCAAGAAATTTGTATTTTCATCTTATAGCTAAAGCATTGCTTCATTTTCTTGTTTTTTTTGGGGGGGACCACTACTAGGGCTTGAACTCAGGGCATGGGTACTTGTCCATTAGCTTTTCTTCTCAAGGCTGATGCTCTATCATTGATCCACACCTCCACTTGTAATTTTTTTTTGCTGGGATTGGATGGACAAAATAATCTCATAGATTTCCTAACCCAGTTGATTCTAAAACAGGATTCAGCTTTCTGAGTAACTAGGATTACAGGTATAAACCATAGAATCTGGCTAACAGATAATGTTGGGTGCTGTTAGCTCAGGCCTTTAATTCTAGCTACGCATGAAGCAGAGACCTGAGGATGACAGTTCAAAGTCAGCCCATGACACACAGATCTCCAATTAACTACCCTAAAAGCCAGAAGTCCAATTAAGACGCAAATGGTAGAGCCTTAGCCTGGAGCAAAAAATCTCAAGGACAGCACCCAGGCCCTGAGTTCAAGCTGCAAAACTAGTATATACACATGCAAAATGTAACAAAACAAAACCAAAAGCCGGGAGCTGGTGGCTGCTAGCTACTCAGGAGGCTGAGATCTGAGGATCGAGGTTCAAAGCCAGTCTGTGAGACTCTTATCTGCAATAAACCACTAGGAAACGGGAAATGGCCTTGTAGCTCAAGTGGTAAGAGTGCTCCTCCCCTTAAGCTGAAGAGCACAGGGACAGAGCTCAGGCCCGTTCAAACGCCACGACCAACTTAAAATTAAAAAAAAAAAATGCCTATCCTATTGATAAGCCTATAACAATGTTATTACCATTGTCTGAAAATGTAGTGTTTTTCAGTTCACTCTCCTGAGTTTTGGGGTGGTGGGCTTGACAAGATTCCTAAAAGAAATTAAAAAGTGATTAACGTAGTTTATGAGTCATTCCATTGAAAGTGATAAATGCAATTATTCCATAAACTGTACAACTGAATGAACTAAGCCATGTTACCATTTCCTTATGTCCTGTGTCTGATTACACCAATTTTGCACATTTACCAAAATGTGACTTTAGATCTTTATCAAGTTACTTTGTGTCAGAAAGGACAAATCTAGTCATTTAATTGGCTTCATTTTATGCCAGTTCCAGGGTTTGAACTCAGGTCTTTGGGTGGTGTCCCTTAGCTTTTCTACCGAAGGCTTGCAGTCTACTACTTGAGCGACAGCTCCACTTCAGCTTTTTCTGGTAGTTAGAGTCTCCTGGAATTTTCTGCTTAGCCTAGCTTTAAACCACAATCCTCATGTCTCAGCCTCCTATGTAACTAGGATTATAGGTTTAAACCCCAGACACCTAGCAAATTAGCTTTATATTTCTGAGGGAAAAAAGAAGCAAGATAGCCAGGCCAAACCCACCATCCTGTGGTCACTGTCCAAGAGTGGGTCTTGCCTGTAACAAATACACCAGTCATGATCAGACAAACTTCCTGAAGGGAGCTGAGGAAGGGTATAATGAGTAACCTAAATCAGTTTTCTGGTCCTGAGACCACTCATTTTTCTGATGGGTCTTTACATGATGTTTGTTAAATAAACTACGTTAGCTTACTATATAAGCTCTGCTCCGCTACTAGTTTTATTCCTATACTGCTGGACACAAAAACATTCCACACTCATACACTGTTTAATTCTAGAATTGAGTACATTTTTTTTTTGTCGGTCGTGGGGCTTGAACTCTGGGCCTGGGCGCTGTCCCTCAGCTCTTCAGCTCAAGGCGAGCACTCTACCACTTGAGCTACAGCGCCACTTCCGGTTTTCTGATGGTTTATTGGAGATAGGAGTCTCACAGTCTCTCCTGCCTGGGCTGGCTTTGAACCATGATCCTCAGATCTCAGCCTCCTGAGTAGCTAGGATTACAGGCGTGAGCCACCAGTGCCCGGCTAGAATTGAGTACATTTTATTCCATGAAAGTATTTCAATGAGTAAAAAAGAGGTTGGGTTTATAGACGGAGAAGGGTTAAAGAATGAACAAGCTGGGCACTGGAAGCTCAAGCCTGTAATCCTAGCTACTCAGGAGGCTTAGATCTGAGGATTATGGTTCAAAGCTAGCCCTGGTAGGAAAGTCTGTGATACTCTCATCTCTAATAAACCACTCAGAAAACCAGAAATGGTGCTCTTGCTCAAGAGGTAGAGTGCTCTTCAGCTGAAGAACTGAAGGATTGGGCTCAGGCCTAGTTCAAGCCCCACGACCAACCAAAAAAATGAACAAGGAGGAGTAGCTCAAGTGGTAGATTACCAGTCTTAAGTGGAAAAAGCCACTTAAGAGCTGAAGCAAAGTTCAAGCCCTAGTACTGGCACAAAAATCAAGCAATCCAAAACAAAAACAAACAAATGAATAACCATCAATATTACTTTCCTTGTAAAGTGCAGACCAAACAGAAAAATAACTGATGAGTTGACATCAAGTTATATTTATTTGAGGATAGAAGCTTGCTACATAGCTAATACTAGCCTCATCCTCCTACATTACCCTTAATAGGTGGGATTACAAATGTGCTAATCATATCTCCCCATTTCAAGTTACCTTTTGCTGTATAGATTAAGTAGAGAAATTTGCTAGCATGCTAATTGGACCTGGCCTATTTGGGGGAAATCTGACCTGTTTTCCATCTAATTTCTGAGGTGGTCAGGTAAAGTTTTTTTTGTGACTATTTTTAATTTTAGTCTGTTTTGTTGGGGCCAAGTGCTGTAGATTAGGAAAAAAAAAGTCTCTTGACTTACTTAACAAATGCCAGTATTGATAGAAGAAATACTTATTTTTACTACTTGTTCTAATCAAAAACAACTAATTGCTATTTAATTGGGTGTGATGATTCCAGAACTGGGCAAGAGTATCAGTTCAAAAACACCTGGGGGGGGCTGGGAAGGTGGCTCAGTGGTAGAGTGCTTACCTTGCATGCATGAGGCCCTGGGTTCGATTCCTCAGCACCACATATGCAAAACAGAAAAAAGCCGGAAGTGGCGCTGTAGCTCAAGTGGTAGGCCCCACGACTGGACCCAAAAAAAAAACACAACAAAAAAACATACAAAAAAAAAAAAGGGCTGGGAAGGTGGCTCAGTGGTAGAGCGCTTGCCTTGCATGACTGAGGCCCTGGGTTCAAATCATCAACACCACATAAGAAAAAAGCCAGAAGTGGCGCTGTGGCTCAAATGGTAGAGCGCTAGCCTTGAGCTGAAGAGCTGAGGGACAGTGCCCAGGCCCAGAGTTCAGGCCCCACGACCGGACCCAAAAAAAAAAAAAAACCTGGGACTACACAAAGGAAAAAAGGCAAGGGGGAAAAAAAAAAGCCCTGCCAGGTGCCTGTGGCTCATGCCTATAATCCTAGCTACTCAAGAGGCTGAGATCTGAGGATCACAGTTCAAAGCTAGCCTGGGCAGGAAACTCCATGAGACACTTATCTCCAATAAACCGCCAGAAAACTGGAAGTGGCGGTGGCTCAAGCAGTAGAGCCCTCGCCTTGAGCTGAAGAGCACAGGGACAGCACCCAAGCCCAGAGTTCAAGCCCCACGACTGACAAAAAAAAAAAAAGGCCTTAGTTCAGAATTGCTGGATTGTGCTACATGATTCAGTAGGCAATTTCATGGCAACTAAGTCTAAATTTGATGTATATTTGAATGTAAGTTAATTGCTAGATACACAGCATTCACCACTGTCTCCAAATCAATGGGAATCACGCTACTTTATATTGATCTACTGTGAATCACACACACAAAATAAGAGATGGGGATCTATGTTGCTTAGTCTGGTCCAGAACTTCTGGGCTCAAGCCTGTTTCTCATCCTCCCAAATAGGTAATTGCCAGTACATGCCACTGCTTCTGGTTAAGAAATAGCTCAGTTTACTTTTAACAGGTTCTTTAGTATGTGCTGTATCTAAAGAATCAAAACTTAATTGACATGTTGAATTAAAATCCCTTTGTAAAACTACTTCAATAAAAAAAAAGGGGGGGGGAGAGCCTGGGAAGGTGGCTCAGTGGTAGAGTACTTGCCTTGCATCCATGAGGCCCTGGGTTCAATTCTTCAACATCATATAAGCAGAAAATGCCGGAAGTGGCCCTTGGTAGAAGGCTAGCCTTAAGCTGAAGAACTGAGGGCCAGTGCCTAGGTCCAGAGTTCAGGCCCCAGGACCAACAATAAATAAATAAATAATCAAAACTTGTAAAAGGCCAAATTCACAGGAAACTGTTGGCCCATACCTGTAACCCTAGCTACTCAGGAGGCTGAGATCTGATGATCTTGGTTCAAAGCCAGCCTGGGATTATCCAAGAGACTCATCTTCAATTAATCACCAGAGAAGGAAGTGGAGCTGTGACTCAAAGTGGTAGAGGATTAACATTGAGCCGAAAAGCTCAGGGACACAATCCAGGACTAGTTCAAGTCCCATGACCAACCTCCTCCCCTCCAAATGAAACACCCTAAAGCTGGGTGCCAGTGGTTCACGCCTCATCTCAGGAGGCTGAGATCTGAGGCAGCCCAGGCAGGAAAGTCCATGAGACTCTTATCTCCAATAAACCACTAGAAAACCGGAAGCGGTAGAGCTCACCTTGAGCTGAAGAGCTGAGGGATAGTGCCCAAGCCGAGTTCAGACCCCACAACCGACAAAACAAAAACAAAACAAAACACCCTAAAATCAATACCCAATACTAGAGGGGACGGGACCTAACTTGGATAAAAAGAATCAAGAAAAATAATATTAAGAGTTTAAACAGTAACTAGGCAGGCTGGGAAGGTGGCTCAGTGGTAGCGTGCTTGCCTTGCATGCATGAGGCCCTGGGTTCCATCCTTCAGCCTCACATAAGCAGAAAAAGCCACAAGTGGTGCTATGGCTCGAGTGGTAGAGCACTAGCCTTGAGCTGAAGAGGTGAGGGACAGTGCCCAGACCCAGAGTTCAGGCCCCTTGACCAGCCAAAATAAAAACAAAAACAGTAACTAGGCCACATCTGTAATCCTAGTTATACTCAGGAGAATGAAATCTGAGGACAGTTGTTTGAAGACAGCCCAAGGAGGAAATTCTCATCTCCAATCAACCACCAAAAGCTGGAAGTGGAGGTGTGGCTCAAGTGGCAGAGTGGTAACCTCGAGCCCAAAAAGCTCAGGGACAGTGCCTAGGCACCGAGTTCAACCCCCAAAATTGGCAAAAAAAAAAAAAAAAGTAGGGCTGGGAAGATGGCTCAGTGGTAGAGAGCCTGCCTTGCATGCCTGAGGCCCTGGGTTCAATTCCTCAGCACCACATAAGCAAAAAGAAAAAAGCCGGAAGTGGCGCTGTGGCTCAGTGGTAGAGCACTAGCCTTAAGCTGAAGAGCTGAGGGACAGCGCCCAGGCCCAGAGTTCAGGCCCCACGACCAGACCGCCCCCCCCCAAAAAAAGTAAATACTCATCTACTTAATAAGAGGCAGTATAGTATACAAATTATAGTATACAAGATTCAAAAGGAACACACAATTTAAAGGCTACTGTAATTCTGTGCATCAACTGAGTAGCCTAAGGAGTGCAAAATTTTAAAATTTTTATATACCACGCCCAGTCAAAACCATATGTATTAAATTCATAAACAAGGTGCACTTGCTGTAGTTAGTTGTATTTCAAGTTATAAATAATTGTCAACTCTATAATATCTATTAACATTAACCAATCATTTCATTTACCAAACATTCTCTTCCATCAAATAACTTCCTTACAGACACTGCGCACTTAAAAATGTATCTGGAAGGCACCATAGTGTATACCTAAAATCCAAGGCATCAGCATCAGGAAGAAAAGTGTGAAGCCAGGGTCTCACTACCCTGTGTCAAAAAACAAACTAAACCAACATATACCTTGTAGTGGGATGGGGTGTGTCTGTGGAGATAAGGATTTATGTTTTTTAACCAATAAATTATTTTATAACTAAATGGGTAATGAAGTGTTATTCTAGAATAAGGTTAAATATTTACCTGAGCATTGCTGTTTTCTGTCTCAATTTTATCTAGCTGCTCCAGCTGTAGTGCCATTGCTTTGTCACACTCATCTTCCAGTGGAGGTTCTTTCATTTTAGTATCTGATGCAAAGTAATACTCCAGTTGCAAATTAATGATCTTCTTTCTGCAAAGTTCCGGAGTTCCTAGAACATTGGTGAACAGATTTACATTTCTTTTTGTGTGCTGGTCCTGGGGCGTAAACTGAAGGCATGGACACTTCTCCCTGAGGTTCTGTGCTCAAGGATACACTATTTTTCTTTTTTTTAACAGTTCTGGGCTTGAACTCAGCCTGGGCACTGCACCTGAGCTGATTTTGCTAAAGGCTGCACTATACCACTTGAGCCACAGCACCACTTCTGGCTTTTCTCCTGATGTGGTACTGAGGAACAGAATCCAGGGCTTCATGCATGTTGGGTAAGCCACATTCCCAGCCCTCAAGGGTACATTATTTTGATGGGCAATGGGAGAGTCTGACCAGACTGGCTTCAAACCTCAATCCTCAGATCTAAGCATCCTGAGTAGGATTACAGGCACACATGAGCCACAGGCGCAGTTTCAACTTAAGGACAGTGCTCTACCATTTGAACTACACCTCTTCTCAACTTTTTACTGGTTAATTAGACAAAACCCTCAGACTTTTCTGCCTGACTTGCTACCTTGATCTTTAGATCTCTGCCTCTTGAGCAGCTAGGATTACAAATCAGCCACTGGCGTCCTCATTATGCTTTCTTTTGGTCGGTTGTGGGGCTTGAACTGTGGGCTTGGGCGCTGTCCCTGCACTCTTCAGCTCAAGGCAAGCATTCTACCTCTTGAGCCACAGCACCACTTTCGGTTTTCTGGTGGTTTATTGGAGGTCAGAGTCTCACAGACTTTTCTGCTTTGAACTGTGATCCTCAGATCTCAGCCTCCGGAGTAGCCAGGATTACAGGCGTGAGACAGCCACCAGTGCCCAGCTCTTGCTCTCACACACCCACTGTATTTTATGTATGTGTGTGTACATATAATAGTGTGTATGTGTAAGTATATGTGCCTGGTACTGGGATTACCCGTGTGAACTACCACGCAAATTCTTTCTCACCTCCATGTTTGAAGGAAACAAAAAGAAAAACAAAACAAAAAATACCACTGCTTCCTGACTCTGGTGTTACCAAGTAAATGCTTTACAAACACACCCCCTTCCCAATCAAAGGCAGCCCAGTTACGATGCAGGAATAACTTGAGTCCACACCAGCTGGAGGGAGTGGGGAAGCTGTGACAAATCCAAGACCACCCACCCACCCACCCCGCCTCACTTTTGAAACTCCTAACTGCTTTGGAGTCTGAGACCCAGAGGATGGCGTTATGTGTAGTGAGACTGGGTAGAAAAGCCCGCGAGGCTCCATTTCCAATTAACCAACAAAATGCTGGACTGGAAGTATTGCTCAAGAGGAAGAGCCCCAGCTGTAGACCAGCGAGTCCGATTTCAAACTCCAGTAACGACAAGGAAATAACTTCCCCCTCCCCCAGGCTGACTGGAGGCGCCAAGCAACCGAGGCCGGACCTCCCGCGGCGCTAGCGAGGCCAAGGAAAAAGAACCGGTACTCAGGACTCGGTTTCTAGAAGCTCCACTCCACCCGGCACTTGAGCCTCTCTTCTACAGAAGATACCCGGTCTCTGCCCCTCCCGGTAACGCGCCCAAGAGAAAGAAAAAAAGGAAAGAAAAAAAAAAGGAGGGGTGGGGGGAGCTGCGTAAACCTTACTGACTCTTCTCCGGGACGCTCGCCAAAAGGAAAAGGCTCCAAACTTCTTTGGCTTGGAACCGCCCTAGAGGCCCGCCCCTTTCCCACCGTCCTTTGCGACGGAGCATGCGCACAAAGCAGCAGACCTGGAGCGACGACACCTCCCTAAGTTGTGATAGGCTAGGATGTGCAAGAGGGGGCGGAAAAGAGGCGTGATTGACGTGGTCTGGAATTGCCCGCCAACTTTGAGTCCGGCAAAGAAAGTGCCGAGTCACCGTGACTCAGCATTTCTGGCTGACTGAAGTGGGAGGGGGGCAGGATTGAGGCTTTCAGCGGTGAAGGCCCACAAGATGGACTTGAGTCTGGAGTTGCCCACCGAGGTTAACTCCAGCAAGGAAAAAAAAAACTGCCGAGCCATCGTGACTCAGCACTTTTGCTGGTCGATCCGATTTCACGGATTTAAGAGGTGTGTTCAGTACTGACTACATAGTACCAGGACGCGGCTGACTAGGAACTTCTTCAGTTTGGGCGCCTTTTTTTTTCTTTCGCCAGTTCTGGAACTTGAACTCAGGGCCTGGGCACTGTCCCTAAACCTCTCTGCTCAAGGTTAGCACTCTACCACTTGAACCACAGGGCTACTTCTGGCTTTTTCTGTTTATGTGGTACTGAGGAATCGAACCCAGGGCTTCATGCATGCTAGGCAAGCACTCTACCACTGAGCCACCTTCCCAGCCCCATTGGGCACCTTTTGAATACAGTGAAAGAGTCCTAAAAGTGTGTGGCCAAAAAAAATTACAGAATATGTAAAATGCTCATGTTTAGTACATTGAGACTTCGCATCCACAGAAAAGGAGCAAAGAAAGAGCATATAGACACGTGATACTTTTCAAATCACAATAGGATTACAAAAATATGGGGTAAAAGCATCTTACTGCAGTCTTGCTTTTCACCGTAACTTTTTTTCCTTTGTTTCTTTTTCCACTTCTTTGGATGGAAAGACTAATTTCAGAAGCTAAGTTTCAGGGTAAAAGATATGTTTGTTCTAGCATGAGTGATGCAAAGCACTCCCCACTCTCTAACCTAAAATAATAAATTTGAGGCCCTTTGTGAAGATGAAGTCCAGACCAAAAGGTGTTTCAGAAACATTATCATTATTATTTTGTCAGTCAAAGGGTCTGAGTGCTGTCCCTCAGCTCTTCAGCTCGAGACTCACATTCTACCCCCTGAACCACAGCGCCACTTCTGGTTTTCTGGTGGTTTATTGGAGATAAGAGTCTGATGGACTTTCCTGCGGTGGCTGGCTTTAAACCACGATCCTCAGATCTCAGCCTCCTGTGTAGTTAGGATTATAGGGGTGAACCTGGCTTTTTCTTTTGAATTTTAATTACGTCTTTTTGTACTTCATTCTATAGAGGACAGTCCAGTTTATCTGTCATTTTCATTAAGAAATGGGACAACAGGGGGCTGTGAATGTGGTTTAGTGGTAGCGTGCTTGCTTAGCATGCATGAAGCCCTGGAATAGCACTGTGGTGGCTGAAGTGGTATAATGCTAACCCTTTTTTTTTTTTTGCCAGTTCTGGGGCTTGAACTCAGGTCCTGGGTACTGTCCCTAAGCTGCTTTTGCTCAAGACTAGCACTCTACCAGTTGAGCCACAGCACCACTTCCAGCTTTGTCTCTTTATGTGGTGTTTAGGAATAGAAACAAGCCCTATACCACTAATCCACATTCTTAGCCCCATGACTTTCTAACATTTATAATGATCTATTTGAACTATTAGAAATAGAAGGTTATTCACTGATGTGATCTCTCCTCTTGCAACCGCTTTATTATCAGGGAAGTTTAAGAGAACAAAAGGTAATTTACTCAGATCCACAAAGTGATTTGGTGATTGGGATTAAACTAGAGCTCAGTAATGAGTGCTGGATCAATGAACTTCCAAAGGCAAGTTATGTCTTTATCACTAACTTCCTAGGGAGTTGATAAAGGAGGATTTATGATCTTCTAAGAATTGTAAATATCTGTAATACTTTTGAGATGTGTTGATATTTCCACTTTACTAAGAGCTAAAATTCAGCCAAAAGTTTCATCCAATAGACAAAGGTTACAAGTTGCCTGTGTCTTTCTTGCTCAGAAGGTTCAATGGCTTCAACTCACACAGAAAAGGTTTACTTTCTTGCTCAGAAGCAGAGAGACTAAGTCCTAAATTAAGGAACATAAGGTGGATTATTGAAGGTAGTTGATTTACTTCAATTCTATTTTCCATATGTCAGCTTGAGAAAAATGAGCTGGATGGCTTAGGAAATAACCTTGGAAAGCTAATAAGTTGGACCCTTGGAGGCATTTCCAGAAAGATGTATTTGGGATTTGCAGTATCTGCCATGCATTGGACTTTTTGCTACACTAGTAGGTTAGATTTTTTAAAAAGGACAGAAGAGTTTGAGATTGTGGTTTGTTAGGAGATCACATGCTTGGTTTAAAGGAGTAGTTGTTACACAACTCTCATCATTGCCATTCATAAATGAACAGTCTAGGGCTGGGAAGGTGGCTCAGTGGTAGAGCGCTTGCCTTTCATGCTTGAGGCCCTGGGTGTGATTCCTCAGCACCACATAAGCAGAAGGAAAAAAAAAGCCGGAAGTGGCACTGTGGCTCAAGTGGTAGAGTGCTAGCCTTAAGCTTCAACTGAGGGACAGCGCCCAGGCCCAGAGTTCAGGCCCCACAACCGGACCAAAAAAAAAAACTCAAAAAACAAAAAACGAATGAACAGTCTAGTGATACCTAAACTGCTAATTCTCAAGGTAAACTAGGAATCCATATTTTCATGTGAATTTGACTATTTAAAAACAAAACAAAAGCTGGGTACCAGTGGCTCATGTGTGTAATCTTAGCTACTCAGAGGGCTGAGATCTGAGAATTGTGGTTCAAAGCCAGCCCAAGCAGAAAAAGCTATCAGACTCTTATCTCCAATTAACCACCAGAAAACTGAAGTGGCACTATGGCTCAAAGTGTAGAGCACGGAGGCTTGGGGCTGGGAAGGTGGCTTAGTGGTAGAGCACTTGCCTTGCAGGCATGAGGCCCTGGGTTCGATTCCTCAGCACCCACCACATAAACAGAAAAAAAAAAGCTGGAAGTGGCGCTGTGGCTCAAGTGGTAGAGCGCTAGCCTTGAGCTGAAGAGCTGAGGGACAGCGCCCAGCCCCAGAGTTCAGGCCCACAACCGGACCCAAAAAAAACAACCAAACAAAAAAAAAAGTGTAGAGCACAGGCTGGGAAGGTGGCTCAATGGTAGAGTGCTTACCTTGCATGCATGAGGCCCTGGGTTCAATTCCTCAGCACCACATAAGCAGAAAAAGACAGTGTTAGCTGCTGTGGCTCAAGTGGTAGAGTGCTAACCTTGAGCTGAAGAACTGAGAGACAGCGCCCAAGCCCAGAGTTCAGGCCCCACAACTGAAGAAAAAAAAAAAAGTGGTAGAGTGCTAGCCTTGAGGGAAAGAGCTCAGGGACAGTGCTCAGTTCCTGAGTTTAAGCCCATGAGCAACAAAAGGAAATGGGCTTGAATTCAGGGCCTCTTGCTTTCATTAGGCCTTTTTTGCTCACAGATGTTACTATACCATTTGAGCCATACCTCCAGTCTAGTCTCTCTCTCTCTTGCTAAACTTTTTTTCTACCCAGGCTTCTCTTGAATTGTGATCCTCAGCTCTCAACTTCCTGAGTAGTTAAGGACTACAGGTGTTAGCAATTCACAGCTAGCTTTTTTTTTTCTTTGCTTGTCCTGGGGGTTGAACTCAGGGCCTATGCTGTGTCCCTTAGCTTCTTTTTGTTCATGTAGTGCTCTACCACTTGAGCCACAGTGCTACTTCTGGCTTTTTATGAGTTTTTTTGTTTGTTTATTTTTTGAGATAAGAGTTTCACAGACTTTCCTTTCCTGGCTTCAAACTATGATCCTCAGACCTCAGCCTCCTGACTAGCTAGAATTAAGGTATGAGCCATCAGTGCCAGGCAGCACCTGGCTTTTTTAAAAGTTGGGAACAGATAAGCTAGGGGTATAGTTCAATGGCATAGAGGTTGCCTAGCATGTTCAAGGCCTTGACTTTCATCCTATTGTAAGGTAACTTATCAGAGAAGCCACTCTTTGGTAGATGGATTTTTGTAGTCTTTATTATACAGCAGTCTGTGGTGGGAAAATGGAGGAGAACAGAAAAGGAATAGCCTGGACTCAATCAATAGGCAGGAACTGTTTATTGAGGAACAGTGAGAGCCACAGACCCTCTCACTGGATTGGAGGTTGTATAAAGGACTGGATTTTAGGGTGGGCTTATATAAGGCTTAACAAGAAAGCAGAGAATAAAAAATGGGCTATGATCTCCTTGGGACCAAGAGCAATGTCCCTGGCTAAGCCCACAATAGAATTCCGGGGTATGGGGTCTATTGGCTTCTGGGGCCAAGGTGGGAATGACCTGCCTTTGGACAAGCATGTGAGCAAGCAACTGGTGCTTTGCTTGACCCTGGAGAATAGGGTAGGACTCAATCCTTCAGGCTGCAGCCAGTTATTACAAAGGCCTGCAGCCCCCACATACACATAACACAGCTTGGAAACAGGCCAGAGAGGAAAGAAAGAACAAAAACAATACCAACAAACCAATTAAGCACCGATGGAGAGCTCAATTTGAATGCCATGATTACCAGAGAAGATACAGGAGACAAGATACAACCCAGAGGCACACCTGGCATGGCATCCTTGCTGTTCCAGGCCTAAATAGGGTCGGGCCAGGGTGGCATGGTCACAGGACACTTCCAGTCACAGGCACTGAACTGACAATTTCAGCAACCTACTAGCCAAGTGCATGCCCCATTCTGCCCAGATCCAGGTATGCCTATCACCTGAGGGGGCTGGAGGGCTCACCCTCCCCTACCAAGAAAACAAGATAACATCTGCATTTCTCTGAACCTGAGCCCTCATAGCTCACCTTGAGGGAGGCATCTGCATTTCAAAGAATGGGTTGTCTCACCTCTAGGCCTTGGAGCTCGGTAGACAGGTCCCCATCTCTGGCCTAGGCACCAGGATGTCTGCAAGAAATTATTTAGGCTCAGCCACCATACTTCAATCCCAAGTACTACATTTACAAATAGTTTGGAAACAACTGGAAATTTAAGGAGTATAATTAGACTAAAAAAAATAATTCTGTGGGCAAAATCTGGTCCATAGCACAAGGGTGTGTGTGTGTGTGCACATGTAACATACAAATAGTTGGGAAACAACTGGAAATTTAAGGAGTTTAAATTAGACTGAAAAAAGTAACTCTGTGGGCAAAATCTGGTCCATAACACGTGTGTGTGTGTGTGTGTGTGTGTGTGTGTGTGTGTGTGTGAAATTCGGTACATGTACTGGGGCTTGAACTCAAGGCCTAAGCAGTTTCCCTTAGCTT
Source organism: Dipodomys ordii (assembly GCF_000151885.1). Lineage (NCBI taxonomy): Eukaryota > Metazoa > Chordata > Mammalia > Rodentia > Heteromyidae > Dipodomys > Dipodomys ordii. The sequence continues at coordinate 203,976 of NW_012267397.1, read as the reverse complement.
TTTCCACTCAAGGTTGGAGCTCTATCATTTGAACCACACCTCCACATGTGGCTTTTTAGTGGCTAGTTGGAGATAAGAGCATCTTGAACTTTCCTACCAGGGGCTGTCTTTGAGCTGAAATCCTTAGTTCTTTTTTTTTTTTTGGTCCCGTCGTGGGGCCTGAACTCTGGGCCTGGGTGCTGTCCCTCAGCTCTTCAGCTCAAGGCTAGTGCTCTACCACTTGAGCTACAGCGCCACTTCTGGCTTTTTTCTTTTTGCTTATGTGGTGCTGAGG
>NW_012267397.1:192993-203652 GCF_000151885.1 Dipodomys ordii | reverse complement strand
GCCACTTCTGGCTTTTTTCTTTTTGCTTATGTGGTGCTGAGGAATTGAACCCAGGGCCTCAGGCATGCAAGGCAAGCGCTCTACCACTGAGCCAAGTTCCCAGCCCAATCCTTAGTTCTTAAACTCCCAAAATAAGTTAGGATTATCGGTATGAGCCAGAGCACCAAGCTCCAATTTTTTGATTATAGTAGTTATATAGTAAGTCTTAATTTAAAATAAACTTTAATCTTTTCCAAATGGTTTTGATTTGTTCTCTCTCTCTTTCTCTCTCTCTCTCGCTCTCTTCTTTTTTTTGGCTAGTTGTGGGGCCTGAAATCTGGGCCTAGATGCTGTTCCTCAGCTTTTCAGCTCAAGGCTAGCGCTCTACCACTTGAGCCACAGTGCCACTTCTGGCTTTTTCTGGTTATGTGGTGCTGAGGAATTGAACCCAGGGTTGCATGCATGCAAGACAAGGACTCTACCACTTGAGCCACAGTGCCACTTCCATCCTTTATTTCTCTATAAACAAAGCTCAAGTCTAGGCAAGTACTCTACAACTTAAGTCACAGCTCCACTTCCACTTTTTGTAGCTACTTGGATATAAGAATTTCATGGATTTGGATTTTCTTGCCTGAGGTGGCATCAAATTGTAATCTTTAGATCACTAGGTGTTAGAGTTTATTAGACTTTGCCAGAAAACCACAGAGACATCCAGCTACAAAGAACAAAGAAAGGTTTATTGCTGGTAAAGGGACCTGCAAGACCCCTTCTCACAAGAAAGGAGTGAGAAGTGCAGGCTAATCTGAGGTGACCTAACCTCCTACTGAGGCTAGAAGGGGCTACAAGTGGGTAGGAGGCAAAGACCCTTGTGTGGACGTGAGGGTCAAGGTGCTTCATCATGGCAGATTAGGATTAATGGCTACTGCCCAAGTAGTAAATAAGGGGCCCATCAGCTGCCCAGACCTGAATGTCTCTAAGGGGCTCTTGCTGCCTCATATGGTGGCAGCTGCCTCAGAGGAGTGCCATCTTAACGGGTGGTTGGAGGCTGATTATTTACTGCCTTTGCTAAGTGGGCCTAGTGTTGCCTAGGAAAGGAACATGCTAAGCTATGGAAAGGGGAAGGAGCATGCTAAGCCATTGGAAGGGAGCTTATTGGGTTTATACTAGGAGTACAGGTAACTATTATCTGTAACAATGTGCATAAATAAAATTTATAAAAAAGAAATGATAGGGTATCTAGGCTGTTGAAGTACTGACATTATGAGGAAAAGAGTTCACCATTCAGAGACAGCCTCATGTAAAAAGATTGGGGAAATGGATAGCTGACTGGCCAGGGATGCAGCACAGATTCAGGAACTAAAACTGTGACCCTGAACGACCCGCAAGCTAAGGTTTTTAAAGACAAAATTCATATGGTCAAGCCTAGCCACACACAGGTGGCCAACAGGATTGTAACACACACATAAAGATTGCATATTTATGTCAGTGGCCAATGGGGTTACAGTCTGTCTCATAGTAACTGTTTGAATTAGTGTGTGAATTTGGGGTCCCCACACAAAGCAGGTGATATTCTTACTTATGGGGGCTGTACATTCCAGAAACATAATATCATATACCTCTGCATCCTTGAAGCTGTTTGTTTTTTTTTTTTACAAAGACAGCTACAGGAAATTTATTACAAAGATAGCTACAGGAGGATACACAACATGGTACAGCAGGTGCTATTCTAATTAGGCAGGGTATGAGATAGCACCAAAATCCATGTGAAATATGTTTTAAGGTCTCCCTTTATGGCCTCTTTGTTTTTAGTAAAGGGTCAATTTCTCGGCTTAGTTCTTCTCACACATTCTGGTACCTTAACAGTCTAGGAGATCCTTCCCCCCTACACTGAGGTAACCAGAGAGAGAGAGAGAAAGAAAGAAAAAGGAATAGCAATAAATAGCATACAGAAAAGAACAATAAGACAAATATTAGATTAAAAAAAGGAGCACTGAACGTATTATAAAGAAAAGTAACAATTTTTTTTGTGCTGTGATTTTATCCTGATCTAGAAATAGGTTTGGCTAATCTACATGCAGGAAATTAATACTGTGTGGTAGTTGAGCAACCTACAATGAATTTCTGTATGTGAAAAATCTCAGCTTAGGCTGGGAAGGCGGCTTGGGCTGGGAATGTTTGCCTTGCATGCATGAGGCCCTGGGTTCGATTCCTTAGCACCACATAAGCAGAAAAAGCTGGAAGTGGTGCTGCGGCTCAAGTGATAGAGTGCTAGCTTTGAGCTGAAGAGCTGAGGGTCAGCACTCAGGCCCAGAGTTTAGGCCCCATGACTGACAAAAAAAAGAAAAAAGAAAGAAAGAAGAAAAAAATCTCAACACTTTTAGCTACAATGGCTGAAATCTATTTTCCTGGATACACTGCAGACAAAGATAAAAGGATTACAGTCCAAAGCCAGTCTTGGCAAAAAGTCAGCAAGACCTTAGTTCAAAAAACAGGGTATAGGGGCTGGGAAGGTGGCTGACCGGTAGAGTGCTTGCCTTGCATGCATGAGGCCCTGGGTTCAATTCCTCAGCACCACATAAGCAGAAAACGCCGGAAGTGGCACTGTGGCTCTAGTGGTAGAGCACTACTTACTAGCCTTGAGCTGAAGAGCTCAGGAACAGTGCCCAGGCCTATAGTTCAGGCCCCATGACCACCAAAAACAAAACAAAACAAACAGGGTGTGTACCTTTTGCTACCACCTCACCTATAATCTCAGTTACGGGGGTTTATGCTCTGAGGTTGGTACAAGCTAAAGATTGAGACTCCATGATAGCAAATTAAGATTAATTAGTCTTTGCCAGAGAACCACACAGACATCTAGGTACAGAGACCAAAGAAAGGTTTATTGCTGGGGAAAGGGGGCCGGAAAGACTTCTCACAAGAGAGGAATGAGAAGAAGCACCTGCTATGGTCTGGGGTGACCTATATAACCTAAGGGGTTTAGGAGGGGCTAGAAGGTGCTAGGAGGTGGAGACCCTGGTGTGAACTTGCTGGCTATGGGCTTCATCATGTTGGACTAGGATTTATGGCTGCTATCCAAATGGTAGATAAGTGTCCTGCAACTGCCCAGACCTGAAGGTCCCTCTAAGGGGCTCTTGTTGCCTTATATGGTGGTAGCTGCCCCAAAGAAGTGCCATCCCAAGGTAAAGGGGGCTGGAAGTTGATTATTTGCTGCCTTTAATACATAGGGCTAGTGTTGCCTAGGAAGGGAACATGCTAAGCTGTGAAGAAGGGAAGGAGTGGGGCTGGGAAGGTGGCTCAGTGGTAGAGTGCTTGCCTTGCATGCATGAGGCCCTGGGTTTGATTCCTTAGTACCACATAAGCAGAAAAAGCCAGAAATGGTGCTGTGGCTCAAGCAATAGGGCACTAGCCTTGAGTTGAAGAGCCGAGGGACAGAGCCCAGGCCCAGAGTTCAGGCCCCATGACTGGTAAAAAAAAAAAGAAGAAGAAGAAGAAGAAGGGAAGGAGTGGACTAAGCTATGGGAAGGGACTCATTTCGCTAACTTCCTACCTGAAAAACACACTAAAGCACAAAAGGGCTGGGGGCAGGGCTCAAGTAATAGAGCTCTCTTGCCTAACCTGTACAAAGGCGTGCATGCATGTGGGGGGGGGCACTAAAACATAGGTTTTAGCTGTATCATAAAAAAAAAAACAAAACGAATTTCATGGACTTGGAATTTCTTGCCTGAGCTGGCATCAAATTGTGATCCTTAGATATCGACTTTCTAAGTAGATAGGATTACATACAAAAGCCACTGGTGCTTGCCTAAACAGTTATTTGTTTATTTATTGTTCCAATACTAGGGCTTAAACTTGGGATCTTGAGCTCAGGCTTAGTTTTTTCTATGAAGGCTGGTGCTCTACCACTTGAGCCATACCTCCACTTCTAAATTTTTTGATGGTTAACTAATATGAATTTCATAGACTTTGTTTTTGTTTTTTTGTTTTGTCGGCTGTGGGGCTTGAACTCTGGGCTTGGGTGCTATCCCTTAGCTCTTCTGCTCAAGGCAAGCGCTTGAACCACAGCACCAGTTCCAGTTTTTGAGTGGTTTATTGGAGATGAGAATCTCACTGACTTTCCTGCCCGGGCTGGCTTTGAACCGTGATCCTCAGATCTCAGCCTCCAGAGTAGCTAGGATTACAAGTGTGAGTCACCTGCAAGCCCTGGCTTCATAGACTTTGTTGTTGTTGTTGTTTTTGTTGGTTGTGGGGCTTGAACACTGGAATTGGGCACAGTCCCAGTGCTCTTCAGCTCAAGGCAAAGTGCTCTACCACTTGAGCCCCAGGACCACTTCCCGTTTTCTAGTGGTTTATTGGAGATAAGAATCTTATGGACAGGCTGGGAAGGTGGCTCAGTGGTAGAGTGCTTGCCTTGCATGCATGAGGCCCTGGGTTTGATTCCCCAGCAGCAAATAAGCAAAAAGAAAAAAAAAGCCGGAAGTGGTACTGTGGCTCAAGTGGTAGAGCGCTAGCCTTGAACTGAAGAGCTGAGGGACAGCGCCCAGGCCCAGAGTTCAGGCCCCACAACTGGACCCCCCCAAAAAAATAGAATCTCATGGACTTTCCTGCTTAGGCTGGCTTTGAACTGCTATTCTCAGATCTCAACCTCCTGAGTAGCTAGGATTATAGGCATATGCCACCAGCCCCTGGCTCATATGATTTTTTTTTAATTTTTATTTTTTGCCATTCCTGGGGCTTGAACTCACAGTCTGGACACTGTTCCTGAGTCTCCTTTTGCTCAAGGCCAGCACTCTACCACTTGAGCCACAGCATCACCTCCAGCTTTTTCTGTTTCTGCGGTACTTAGGAATTGAATCCAGGGCTTCATGAATGCTAGGCATGTACTCTACCACTAAGCCACATTCCCAGCTCAATGATGTGATTTTTTATTTTAAGCTATTTTTTTTTCCTGTGTTGGAGATTGAACACAGGTCCTCGTGCATGCTAGGTAAGTGCTCTACCTAAGTTACATCCCCAATCTTTGGTACTATCATATGACTTATATTGGTTAGTTATCAAGTATTACAACCAGACTTCATGGAATAAAGTCTCCTTGTTCTAAAGAATTCTTTTCCTGCTTTGCTTTTCATGCCTTTCTTGTTTTCAAGGTTATTGGTTTGGGCCTATGTTCCCTCTCCCACTATCCACCATATTGGCCTCACTGGCTTAGGGAGTGATTAGAAATTTAATTATTTAGTTTCTCCAGCTTGGTAGATTAATTCCATCCATCACAGGCAGACTGAGTCTTCTTCCCTTGTACTCCTTTCTAGAGACTGGCCAATTCCAAGAGGAAGTATCTTCACAAGTCCTTGAGCCTGGGGGTAATGGATGAAATTAGAGATGTGTGTAAATTTTATTTTATTTTTTCTGCCTTGAGCATAGGATTTAACAAATATATCTGTGAAGTGTGAATGACAAGAAAACTGTAGGCCTTTCAGGTTCAGTCTTATATCCTCCCATATTCTTAGCCTTTACAGCTGGATCACAGCTTGGAGGTTACAGTCTGAGGCTTTGCTTGTTTTAATCCCTGCTGTGACATTTCAAGAAGAGTTTGCAGTCTTGGTCTGCACATTTTCAGCATAAGTAGTTAATTCCTGAGGGCTGGGAAGGTAGCTCAGTGGTAGAGCACTTGCCTTGCATGCATGAGGTCCTGGGTTCGATTCCTCAGCACCACATAAGCAGAAAAAGCCAGAAGTGGCACTGTGGCTCAAGTGGTAGAGCACTAGCCTTGAGCTGAAGAGCTGAGGGACGGTGCCCAGGCCCAGAGTTCAGGCCCCATAACTGGCAAAACAAACAAACAAACAAACAAAAGAAAGTTTCTGATTATAAACCGGGCACTTAGCATTAGATCTGTAATGCTAACCATTGAGGCGGCTGAGATGTGAGGATTGCAGTTCAAACCCAGCCTAAAAAGCAATGTCTGTGAGACATTGGCCCAAAGTGGTGGAGTGCTAGCCTTTTGCAAAAAAAAAAAAAAAGGCCTGGCACCAATGGTTTATGACTGTAATCCTACTTACTCAGGAGGATCACGGTTCAAAGCCAGCCCAGGAAGGAAACTCCATGAGACTCTTATCTCCAATCAACTGGGCTGGGAAGGTGGCTCAGTGGTAGAGCGCCTGCCTTGCATGCTTTAGGCCCTGTGTTCGATTCCTCAGCACCACATAAGCAAAAAGAAAAAAGCCAGAAGTGGCGCTTTGGCTCTAGTAGTAGAGCACTAGCCTTGAGCTGAAGAGCTGAGGGACACTGCCCAGGCCCAGAGTTTAGGCCCCACGACCAGACCCAAATAAATAAATAAATAAATGAACAAATAAACAAACCATTAGAAAACCGGAAGTGGTGCTGTGGCTCAAGTTGTAGAGTGCTTGCCTTGAGCTGAAGAGCTGAGGGAAAGTGCTCAGGCCCAGAGTTCAAGCCCCACAATTGGCAAAAAATAAAAAAATAAAACCACTAGAAAAACCAGAAGTGGCACTGTGGCTCAAGCGGTAGAGCGCTCGCCTTGAGCTGAAGAGCTGAGGGACAGCGCCCAAACCCCGAGTTCAAGCCCCACAACCAAAAAACAAAAACAAAAAAAAAGAGTCTCACAGACTTTTCTCCCTTGGTTGGCTTGGAATGTGATCCTCAGATCTCAGCCTCCTGAGTAGCTAGGATTACAGGCAACTCACTGGCACCTGTATTTTTTTTTTTTTTTTTTTGTCGGTTATGTGGCTTGAACTCTTGGCCTAAGTGCTGTCCCTCAGCTCTTCAGATCAAGCTAGCAGTGTGCCACTTGAGCTACAGTGCCACTTCCAGTTTTCTGGTGGCTTACTGGAGATAAGAGTCTCATGGATTTTCTTGCCCAGGCTGGCTTTGAACTGCAATTCCCAGATCTCAGCCTCCTGAGTAGCTAAGATTACAGGCGTGAGCCACTGGTGCCCAGTTGTGATTAGTTTTATATCCATGATCATTTCTAGTTTTAATTGATCTAGGTGAGAGAGCACAAACTTTGTTAGTAATTTCAACACATAGGGTCCAAGCATGAGAAGTATGAGGATCCCTATTAGTGGTCCCAATAATGTCTGGAGCTGAGTGGTTGATGGGAGCTGTGTTTTAATTTATTTTCATACCTCATAGCTCAGCTGGACCTGCAAAGACTGTTCCTGTAACCATTTGGCCTGTAACTGCAACAAGAGGTATTGGTTATAGATAGCATACACTCCTTCTTGCTTTGCCAACAGAAGTCTAGAGTGAGTCAGTTATCGAGGACCATACCTGAAGGACTGACTGTAAGGTCCACTCCTGGATGACAAGCAGACTCCACCCTCCTCACAGCAAAGTCTCCACCCAGTACCTGCGTTACCTAGGCAACTGGCACACCTGGAAGAGGTCACATCTGCATCCTCTGAGGTCACTTCTGAATTTGATGTAGCCACACCTTTCTCTGCCCATACCCTAGATAAGGCCTAGCCCAGGCCCAGAGGCCCTCTTTCCTAGCTCTCTCTTCCCCACCTCTCTTTCCCAGCTCGTTCCCAGCTCTCTCTTCTTTTTTCTAGCTCTTTTCTAGCTCTTTCCCAGCTATTTTCCAGCTCTCTTTCCCAGGTCTTTGCCAGCCACGTGGAGTGCCAACCTTGCCTGGTTCCAGCAGGTCTACTAAATAAACCTACCCCTTACCTAAATACCACATGCGTGGTGCTGTTCTTACTCGGCTACCTCTTTTTAAAAACCTAACAGTGACCTCCACCCTATGGACAGCAGGCAAAAACCCAGGCATTCAGGGATGCACTTGGTGCAAGCAGGGCAATATGACCTAAGCCTGGAGAATGATGAAAATTAGCATTGAGGGCTGGGAAGGTGGCTCAGTGGTAGAATGCTTGCCTTGCATGCATGAGGCCCTGGGTTCGATTCCTCAGCACCACATAACAAAAAAGCTGAAAGTGGCGCTGTGGCTCAAGTGGTAGAGCACTAGCCTTGAGCTGAAGAGCTGAGGGACAGTGCCCAGGCCCAGAGTTCAGGCCCCACGACCGGACCCAAAAAAAAAAAACATTAAACAAGACAAATTTTATATTCCCAGTCTAAATTACTTTGCACAGCAAAATAAGGAATTACTTGCAGGCTGGGGGCATAGCACAAGCAGTAGAATGTTTCCTTAGCAAGCATATAGCTCTGAGTTCAGACCTCAGAACTGCCAAAAACAAATGTGTATGTAGAAAAGAATTATTGGATGTGTGGTTTGAATAGTAGAGTAACTGTTTAAAAGTCTTGCTGAGTGCTGGTGGCTCATGTCTGTAATCCCAACTAATCAGGAGGCTGAGATCTGAGGATCACCGTTCAAAGTCAGCCTGCGCGGGAAAGTCTGTAATACTCTTATCGCCAATTAATCACCAAAAACAAAACAAAACAAAACAAAAAAAACTTGTGGTGATGTGGTTCAAGGGGTAGAGCACTTGCCTTGAACTGAAGAGCTCAGGGACAGTGCCCAGGCCCATGGTCGAAGACCCACAAATGACAAAAAAACAAACAAAAAAGGGCTAATACTACAAAAAAAGAAAAAAGAATTACTTAATATCACAGATTCTGGTCTAAAACTGTTTCTTTTTGTATTGCAGTCATTAAGATTGCTCAAATCCCATGAGATTCAATAATATTATTGAGCAAGGTACTAGTGGTACATTCCTGTAATCTTAGCTACTTAGGAGGTTGATAGCTGAGGATCACGTTTGAAGCCAACTTGGCCAGAAAAGTCTCTGAGACTTCATAGGTGGAGCTATAACTCAAGTGGTATAGCATGCATGAGTTTAAGCTCTAGTACTTGCAACATAAAGAGGGGGGGGGAGGAAGAGAGGGACAGACAGACTCCAACATATTTTGGGGGACATAATTCAATATAATGAATAATAATACTGGTTTTCCAAATGAGGCATGAGGCATATAGCTTCAGTGTAATAGTAAACAAAACTCCAACTCTGTGTGTGTGTGTGTGTGTGTGTGTGTGTGTGTGTGTCTGTATGTATGTGTGTCTGCACACTGGTACTCAAGCTTACACTTAGGGTTTGTGCTCATTCATCTTTCTTGCTCATGGCTGGTGCTCCACCACTTGAACAACACCTCCAGAGCAGCATTTTGTGAGGGTAATTGGAGATAGGGAGTTTCATGTGCTTTTCTGATGAGCTGGCTTAGAACTTTGATCAGCCTCATGAGTAGGAAATATTACAGTGATTCTAAAAGTTTTAAGAGAAATTTTGTCATAAATAGCAGAGTCGGAGTCTACAATTTTCACTTTTTTTTTTTTTTTGGTCAGTCGTGGGGCTTGAACTCTGGGCCTGGGCACTGTCCCTCAGCTCTTCAGCTCAAGGTGAGCGCTCTACCACTTGAGCCACAGCACCACTCCTGGTTTTTGAGTGGTTTATTAAAGAATCTGACGAGCCGGGCGCCGGTGGCTCACGCCTGTAATCCTAGCTACTCAGGAGGCTGAGATCTGAGGATCAAGGTTCAAAGCCAGTGCGGGCAGGAGAGACCTTGAGACTCCTATCTCCAATAAACCACCAGAAAACCGGAAGTGGCGCTGTAGCTCAAGTGGTAGAGCGCTCGCCTTGAGCTGAAGAGCTGAGGGACAGCGCCCAGGCCCAGAGTTCAAGCCCCACGGCCGACCAAAAAAAAAAAAAAAAATCTGACGGACTTTCCTGCCCGGGCTGGCTTTGAACTGCAATCCTCAGATCTCAGCCTCCTGAGTAGCTAGGATTACAGGCATGAGTCACTGGCGCCCAGCTCTACAATTTGCACTTATATAAAAGCTAAATCAATTTTCAGGAACATAGTGGGGAGGTTTTTCATATCAAATATTATGATTTATAAAGCTTTTGCAGAAATTGATATAATGTGGTCTTTCTACAAGAAAAGACACAAAGAACAGACTACATGGTCTTGAAACAAATCTGTGCATACAATTAACATATGACAATGATGACAATATACAGCAGGTGGGAAAAGACAGGCTTTTCAAAAACAGTGCTTAACTAGCCTTGAGCTTAAGAGCTGAGGGACAGCACCCAGGCCAAGAGTTCAGGCCCCACAACCGGACCCAAAAAAAGCAAAAAACAAAAAAACAAAAAACAAAAACAGTGCTTAAAGAAGATAAATATCTTACACCATATACAAAATCCAACTCCAAGAGATTAATGTATCTAAAATTGAAAGAGAAAATATCTTGCCAAGAATTTCCAACTTCAGATAGAAAGGTATTCTGGTGTTTTTTGTTTGTTCGTTTTTTTGGTTTTCAGTTGCAATTCTCTGATCTCAGAGTCCTGAGGAACTAGGTTTGCAAGTTTGAGTTACCAGCACTTGGTGGGAAAATAACAAGACAGCTGAAGCAGTAGGCAAAAAAATTTTTTATGTTCATCAAAACACAACATAACATAGAGGTAATATATTTATAATGCATATATTAAGAAAATTGTGTTCTGCTGCCACAACAAAATACCACCAAGTGAGTAATAGAAATTTATTTCTCACAGAACTGGAGGCTAGGTAGTTCATGATCAGGTGACAACAGAGTTAATTTTTGTTGTTGTTCTTTTTTGGGTCCAGTCGTGGGCCTGAACTCTGGGCCTGGGCGCTGTCCCTCAGCTCTTCAGCTCAAGGCTAGCGCTCTACCACTTGAGCCACAGC
>NW_012267397.1:187653-191943 GCF_000151885.1 Dipodomys ordii | reverse complement strand
CAGCTCTTCAGCTCAAGGCTAGCGCTCTACCACTTGAGCCACAGCGCCACTTCTGGCTTTTTTCTTTTTGCTTATGTGGTGCTGGGGAATCGAACTCAGGGCCTCAGGCATGCAAGGCAAGCGCTCTACCACTGAGCCACTTTCCCAGTCCAGCAGCCCTTATTTCTTGGAGCAGCCATGAACACATGGGGCAGAGTGCGCGGGCAGCTGCCTCCTCCAAGGTGAGCGCTTCAGCTCCACCACGCCTTCCTGCCAAGATCAACTGAAACTGTCAGCTAAACTGAAGCAGAGAACTTACAGCAACATCTAACACCTCCCATAGCCCTTCCCCAAAGCTGCTTTCTACTTTTTCATATTTGAGTCTAGGTCTCTTTAAGAAGTCAATCATCACTGAGGAGACAGGGGTACCCGGGAAGTCACAGGGATGGGGGGGGGGCGGGGGAGTCACTAGGCTCAAGCCCGGGGGCATGATGGGAAAGGAGGGCACAGTGCTGTCTGGGAAGGTCCATGGAACTCAGGCAGGGGGCATGATGGGAAAGAGAGGCAGAGAGCAGGCTGGGAAGGTCCAGTTCCCTCCCCCAGTACTAAGGCATGACGGGAGAAGAGGGCGGAGAGTAGGTCATGAATAGCCAATCAGATCAGGCCTAGGGCATGACGGGAAAGAGCTGGGAAGGCCAAGTGCTTTCAGGTCTGGAGCATGTCGGGAAAAGAGGGCGGAGACTAAGGTTCCACCCGCTCGGCCGGCGGGGGATTGCGTTGCGGTGTTTCGTGGGAATTCCTGTGTGAGAAGAAAACTTGTCCCGGTGTGGCCGGGAGCCTAGGTCCTATTGCACTTTTTGAGTCCACGCCCGTCTGGGAGAGGGAGGTGTAAGCAGGAGTGCGCTCGGTGGTGGTGGTGGTGGCCGCGGCGGAGGGGGCGGCTGTGGGGGATGGGGGCCGAGTGGGGCCGAGCCACGTGACCCGTAGACTCCGGGCGGGCTGCGTGGCGGCGGCTGCACCGGCTTTTGCGGCTTCGGTGAAGCCTTGGGAGGCTAGGGGAGTGGGAACGAAGGGGTTTGCCAATGGGACTCGGTGGTCACCAGCGTTCGCTCCTGCGCTTCGGCTTTAGTCTTCAAGTGACTGGTGTTGGGAATTGGTGGGAATGCGAACTTCGGAACGCGAGCAACACGGGGATGGTCCCAGGTAGATTGCTCCAGCTGTGGCACGTAGTCAGAAATTGTCCCTTCTTCCGAACGGACTGTTAATCTGGTTGTCCATTTCCATGCCCGGCTTGCCAGTTTGGATTGATGGCTTGAGCAGAATTTCCTATTTTGCTTCAGCTTTCCCATGTGTGTTTACTCATCTTAACGCCTTGTTTACAGAATGTCATTTGGGAATTGGGACTCTGAGGAGCTTAGACCTCCTTCGACACCCTGGAAGGTATAGGTCACTCACTTGTGTGTGAGGTGTGACTCATGTGATAGAGCACAGATCAATCCTCAAAATTGCTAAATAAATGAACAAATAAATACAATAAACTTCAGTTTTCAAAAATTAAAAACTCGTATCTATTAACTTGTGAATGGGATCTTGAGCTCCGATCTAGTGTCAGGCTTCAAAACAGTGCCTTTGCAGGATCCTAGAGAAGAGTGAGTTTAAATATGAATGGCGATTGCTTTATTCCACTTTGGGAAATGAAAGCTGACATGGAGGCTGAGCATGATGGGCTCATGCCTGTCTGTACTCCCAACACTTCAGAGCTATCTAGAGAGTTCCCAACTGAAAAGAGAGAAAAGAAAAACAAAACAAAAGCTGATACGAGCTTTCAAGTCATAATACTCATGGTATCCGGAACTGTACCTGGCATCCGTCCCACTGAGGCTTGGTAACTTCCTCCTTTGGCTTGATCTGTCAATCTGATTCCACTCAACAGCCTTCCCCATATTAGAGCTACAGTGCTTGTCTTTAAAAGTACTAGGGAAGTGTGAGCTTTTGCTGGCTGAAGTATCATAAGTAAACGAACCTATTAAACGAACAGAAAATAGGAAGAAAGAACAGAGTTAGTTATAGTCCCAGAAGGGATCTTTTTCAAATGCTCAATCCTAAAGCTTCTAGTATAAACATGAAGGAAAACGTAACAAATCATTGAATGCCAATCTTTTATGTTATGTTTTAGGAGTCCAACTATCCATTGCCAGGAAATCTGTTTAAACTAGGGAAACGTTCCATATAAAAACTTAGAATGAAAGAATCTTTGGATGGTGGATGTGACAAAGCCATAGTACCACAGAGGCTTTTGGACAAAATTAAAGAAGAACCGCATGATGCTCAAGTAAGCACTTCCTGATTTTTTTGAAGTTACCTTTTCAGTCTGTTGAATTGAAAACTAATTAGTTTAGTGGTTTATTGCTTATAAGATAAAATAACTCAAACTATTACTTTTTTTCCTGTTAAAGGGGCCTGGTGGTTTGAATATGTTCTCATAGTTCATGTGTTGGAAATGTAATTCCCAATTCAACATTGTTGGAGGGAAGGGCTTAATAAGATAGGTTATGAAGGCTCTTCTCTCATGAATGGATTCATGTCACTGTTCTATACAGTTCAGCTTCCTCTTGATCTTCCCCCTGTCCCTTTGGTGATATTGTAGTTTGAACTCAAACTTACTAGGCAGATGCTCTACCACTTCAACCATAACCACAACACTTTCTTCTTCAGTTGTTTTTCAGGTAGGGTTTTATGTTTTTGTTTGCAGCTGGTGTTAGACCACATGCCTCATGTATAGCTGGGATCACAAGTACATACTAGCACACCTGTCTTGTTGGTTGAGATGGAACCAAGAAAATTCAAAACTAATTTTGGAACTGCTTTTGTCAGTTTTATTTTGCTAAATGTAGGGAAGGTAAAAGCACAGCTATAATTGATTATCTTTTTTTTTTCAGAGAAGTAAGACTTTCTAAAAAACTTCTTTTTTGAAACATGGAAAGCTATTATAATACCAGGGAGGGGATTTAAGAATAAAGAGCAGTTCTTTTTCCGAGAATTTGTTTTGGAGGGAGTGTATTATTGGGATTTGAACTCTGTGTCAAATTTACTAGGCAGGTACTCTACTAGTTGAGGGATGGTCCCAGCCCAAGAGCAATTCTTTTCCAAATATTAAAATGTTAATGATTACATTTTCTTTTTACAACACTTAAAAGAGTACATTAAGGATAAGTCTCATTTAAGCTGTGACATCAATAACAGATGTGACAGCTTAGTACATCTGTTATCTTAAAAGTATTAATTTGGATTTAAACTTTACATCCTTCAGATTTAATTTTATTTATCATTCCTTTGTAAATACATCCTAGAGAACAAGAAGTGGGTCAGCACTGGTGCCTCATATCTACTCCTGTCTACTCAGGAGGTTGAGATCTGAAGATCATGGTTTGAAGCTAGCTTGGGCAGGAAATCAGTAAGAATGTTATCTCCAACTAAGTACCAAAAAAAGGCAGTGGAGCTGTGGCTGAAATGGTAGAGTACTAGCTTTGAGCAAAAGAGCTCAGGAACAGCATTCAGGCCATGAGTTCAAGCTCCACACTGGCACCAAAAAAAAAAAAAAAAAGGGGATGATATGGATATGTATTATTCTCATATATCAAGATTATATTTTAAGGGGCTGGGAAGGTGACTCAGTGGTAGAGCCTTGCATGCATGAGGCCCTGGGTTCGATTCCCCAGTACCACAAAAACAGAAAAAGCCAGAAGTGGCGCTGTGGCTCAAGTAGTGGAGCTCTAGTCTTGAGCTGAAGAGCTGAGGGACAGTGCCCAGGCCCAGAGTTCAGGCCCCATGACTGGCCAAAAAAAAAAAAAGTTATGTTCTTCTAGGTGCTGGTGGATCACCCCTGTAATCTGAGATCTGAGGATTGTGGTTCAAAGCCAGCCTGGGCCGGAATGTCTGTGACATACTTTTTTTTTTGTCGGTTGTGGGGCTTGAACGCTGGGCCTGGGTGCTGTCCCTGCGCTCTTCAGTTCAAGGCAAGTGCTCTACCTCTTGAGCCACAGCGCCACTTCCAGTTTTCTAGTGGTTTATGGGAGATCAGAGTCTTACGGACTTTTCTGCCCGGGCTGACTTTGAACCGTGATCCTCAGATCTCAGCCTCCTGAGTAGCTAGGATTACAGGCTGAGCCACAGGTGCTGGCTTCGTGACACCACTCTTATTTCCAGTTAACACCAGAAAACCAGAAGTGGCGCTGTGGCTCACTTGCCTTGAGCTCAAGAGCTCAGGGACAGCACCCAGGCCCAGTGTTTAAGCCCCATGAGAGACAAAAA
>NW_012267397.1:170804-185943 GCF_000151885.1 Dipodomys ordii | reverse complement strand
TGTAGCTCAAGTGGTAGAGTGCTCGCCTTGAGCTGAAGAGCTGAGGGACAGCGCCCAGGCCCAGAGTTCAAGCCCCACGACCGACAAAAAAAAAAAAGAATATATGTGCTTTAGTATTGATATTACAATTGTTTTTTTTTCTTTTCTTATTTTGTTTTGCTAGTCCAACAGTTGACCCCGGGCTTTCAGCTTGCACAGTCTGGCCCAAACACATCTCTTCCTTCAGTTCCAGCTGTAGCTCCTCAGGTTTATTGTTCTGCTTGTAAAAGAATGCTTTATAAGGGCCAAACTGCCTATCACAAGACAGGATCTACTCAGTTCTTCTGTTCTACACGATGTATTACTGAATATTCTTCATCTGTCTGCCTACCACCTCCTCCCAAGAAAACCTGCACAAACTGCTCTAAGTATGAAATTCCTAATAGTATCCATGTCACTTTAGTTTTTAAAGTTTATATATAGTTTAGTTCAAACATGCTGAACAAATTTTGCAGCTAAATTTTGCAGTTAAAGAAACAAATGACTCATTATTAGAAGTCTTGTGTAAACCAGTGTTCTGTTTCTTAGTTTAAATTTTACTACGGAAAGAAATAAATTATTTGTGGGCTTGTAGGACCACTCATGTATCCTGAAATTGTGGACAAAAGTATTTAAGATATTTAATAATTCTTTTAGGTGTATGTGTATGTGGGTTTTTTTGTTTTGTTTTTTGATCTGTTGTGGGGCTTGAACACAGGGCCTAGGTACTGTCCCTGAGCTCTTATGCTCAAGGCTAACACTCTTATTTCCTTGAGCCACTGCACCACTTCTGATTTTCTGGTAGTTAATTGAAGATAAGAGCGTGAGGGACTCTCTTGCCTGGGCTGTCTTTGAACCGCCATCCTCAAATCTCAGCCTCCTGAGTAGCTAATATTATAGGCATGAGCCACTGCCACTGGCCTTAACAATGCTTTTTTAGTTATTAAAGTGTGGGATAAGCCGTGTCGGTGGCTCACACCTGTAATCCTAGCTACTCAGGAGCCTGAGATCTGAGGATCATGGTTCAAAGCCAACCAAAGCAGGAAAGGCTGTGAGACTCTTACCTCCAGTTAACCACCAGAAAACTGGAAGTGGTGTTGTAGCTCAAGTGGTAGAGTGCTGGCCTTGAGCTGAAGAGCTCAGGGACAGTGCTCTGGTGGTGCTCAAGACCCACAACCGACAAAACAACAACAACAACAAAAAAAACAGTGGGGGATAAAATAATATCATTCTCTCGCTTTCTTTCTCTCTCTCTCTCTCTATATATATATATAGTTGTGTGTGTGTGTGTGTGTGTGTGTGTGTGTGTGTGTGTGTGAATCCTTGGGGCTTGACCTCAGGTCCTGGGAACTGTCCTGGAGCTTTTCATTCAGCTCAAAGCTGACAAGCAGTAGAGCACTCGCCTTGAGCTGAAGAGCTCGGCGACAGTGCCCAAGCCCAGAGTTCAAGCCCCACGACCGACAAAAAAAAAACCAAAAAAAAAACCCCCCCAAAAAATCTGAAAGCTCTACCTCTTGAGCTGAGATACACTTCCACTTCTGGCTTTTTTGGTGGTTAATTGGATACAGTCTCAGGGACTTTACTACCTAGGCTAGCTTCAAAACATAATCTTCAGATCTCAGCCTTCTGAGTATCTAGGATTACAGACATGAGCCACCAACACCGGCTAATAGCACTCTTAATAGTATGTATAAATTGTTACAAAAATAATTGTGTACATCTAATATCCTTGTAAGCTTTTCTGGGATTATTGTTGCTTTACAATAATGTTTAGCTTCAGACAGAGGAAGAAATAGCAAAGTCACGTAAACATTTCTCTTACTTTACTGCATTTGATAAACTTGGTGTGTTTTGTCTGTTTTCCTGATAGTACTTCCAGGAATGTAGTGTGAGACTTCCATCTCCAATGGTGTCTCATCCACTAGAGCTAGTGGGATTAAATTCAGCCACTCTACAACTCCAGACCACAAGACACATATCCTCCTATCCTCTTACAGCCAGAAGCTGCCACAGAAACATGAATGAGACAGCAAATGAAATTTTTAAAAATGTATGCTATTAGTTATTTATGTAGAGTAATAACAGTTAAAAGCTTATTTTTAAAGCTAGGAATGTAGCTTAGTAAGAAGTGGTTGCCTGGCAAGTACAAGATCCTGGATCCCATCCCAGCACTAAAAACATTTTTTATCTTGGTTGGGTGATGGTAGCTCACGTCTGTAATCCTAGCTATTCAGGAGGCTGAGATCTGAGGATCACGGTTCAAAGCCAGCCCAGGCAGGAAAGTCTGTGAGACTCTTATCTCCAATAAACCACTAGTAAACCAGAAGTGGTGCTGTGTCTCTAGTGGTAGAGTGCTCATCTTGGACTGAAGAGCTCAGGGACAGTGCCCAGGGCCAGAGTTCAAGCCCCATGATCCACCAAAAGAAAAAAAAAGCCAGGTACTGGTGATCACACCTGTAATCCTACTTAAGAGGCTGAGATCTGAGGATCCTGGCTCCAAGCCAGCCAGGGAGGGAAAGTTCATGAGACTTTTTTTTTTGGGTCCGGTAGTGGGGCCTGAACTCCGGGCCTGGGCGCTGTCACTCAGCTCTTCAGCTCAAGGCTAGCACTCTACCACTTGAGCCACAGCGCCACTTCTGGCTTTTTTCTTTTTGCTTATGTGGTGCTGAGGAATCGAACCCAGGGTCTCAGGCATGCAAGGCAAGTGCTCTACCACTGAGCCACCTTCCCAGCCCCTCATGAGACTTTTGTCTTCAATAAACTATTCAGGAGACCAGAAGTGGCACTGTGGCTCAAGTGGTAGAGTGCTAGCTTTGAGCTAAAGAACTGAAGGACAGTGCTCAGGCCCAGAGTTCAAGCCATACAACCTATCAAAGAAAAAAAAAATCATCCTGGTTACTACTGAATGACCCTGAGTGAAAGATTTTAATCCTGCTACCTGGTAGGCTAAGATCTGAGGATTGTGGTTCACCCCAAGCAGAGAAGTTCATGAGACTTATCTCCAGTTAACCAGCAAAACGCTGGAAGTGAAGCTATGGCTCAAATGGTAGAGTGTCAGCCTTGAGCTAAAAAGCCTGGAGAGAACAGTTGTGGAATGCCCATTAAACCTAGTCTCAGATTCCTCTGGCTCAGATGAAACTTGCTTGGAGTTGGAAATTTCAGTAGGTTTTTTTTTTTTTTTTTTTAGTTTTTATTGTTAATTATTAAGGCAATGTCAGGTAATGAGTACATTTCTTTTTGGGTAGTATCACTCCTTCCTTCACTCTCTTTCAGTCATTACTTTTGTTGTAATTCTCCCTCTATATATCTAGGAATTAGGTATCTAATTCCGTTTTTGCCTTCTTTCTATTTTTTTTTTTTTGGTCGGTTGTGGGGCTTGAACTCTGGGCTTGGGTGCTGTCCCTGTGCTCTTCAGCTCAAGGCTAGTGCTTACTGCTTGAGCCTCAGCACCACTTCTGGTTTACTAGCAGTTTATTGGAGATCAGAGTCTCACGAACTTTCTTGCCTGGGCTGGCTTTGAACTGCAATCCTCAGATCTCAGCCCAGATCTCAACCTCCTGAGTAGCTAGGATTACAGGCGTGAGCCACCAGCGCCCGGCTGCCTTTCTTTTTTTCTGGTACCAGGGTTTAAACTCAGGGCCTACATTTGTTCAGATGGTGTTTAACCACTGACTGGATCCAAACCTCCAACCAAGCTTTTAGGAGTCTCTTAGGCTTTTCTGTCCCACCTAACTTTTATCTGAGATCCTTCAGATCTCAGCCTCCTCAGTAGCTAGGGTTAGAACTGTAAGCCAGCTGCCTCAGCTATAAATCCCATTTTAGGAATGAGGAAGTTGAGATAGTATCTTACTCATTATCACTTATTGATCAGTAACAAGTAATCCTCAAATCCAAGTTTACAGATGCTTTATACAAAGCTTTTTCTGCACAAGGACTGCCTCTAGTCATTGTTATTTTTGCTCATAAAATAGGAATTTAGGACTGGCCCTGGTGACTCATGCCTATAATCCTAGCTACTCAGAAGGCTGAGATCTGAGGATCCTGGTTCAAAGCCAGCCGGGGCAGGAAAGTCTGAGACTTATCTCCAGTTAACCACCTGAAAACTGGAATGCACTGTGGTTCAAGTGTAGAGCGCTAGCTTTGAGCTAAAGCGCTCAAGGATAGTGCTCAGGCGCCAGAGTTCAAGCCCCATGACCAAAAAAAGGGGGGGAATTTACAATTTATATATATTTCATTTTGCTTTTGTTATTTCTTTTTAGAGCCATTTTAAATCCAAAGAATGTGATCACAACCCAGTTTGAAAATTCCTCTTCTAGCAAAGATTTCTGCAGCCAATCATGCTTGTCTTCTTATGAACTGAAGAAAAAACCTGTTGTAACTATATATACCAATGGGATTTCGACTAAGTGTAGTATGTGTCAGAAAAATGCTTATGTAAGTTAAATTTTACTTTCATTGAGATTGTGCTGAAAGATCAGTTTTGTGTTTTGGTGTTGTAGTTGCTGAGAAATAAACATGGGACCTCGTGTGTTGTAGGCAGGCACTGTACCACTGAATCACAGTCCCAGTCTATTTTTTTCTTTAATTATGGGATAGTGATATTTAGTTAAAATCACAAACACATTCTAATCTTCATGAGGCACATTGTCATAATCATGGTCTATGTAGTTTGTGAATTCTATGAGCTTTGACAATATAGCTATTTCTTCCACATCAGGTGATATGTACATTTCTTTCCATTTAGTGTAAGCTGTTTCTTCTTTCCCTCTCATTCTCTCCCTCCCATTGCTGCCCTTGAGTTGCTTAGTTCGTTTTCACCAATGTCCAGTGCAGCTGATGGGCCCTTTTGTTGGATATTTTCCTGTTTACCTTTGCTTCTGTGCCCTCCTCCTAGTCCCAGTCTCTCTCTCTCTCTTTCTCTCTCTCTCTCTCCCCCCTCCCTCCTTTCCTTCCCCCACCTCTATCCATATTTTGTTGTTGTTGTTGTTGGTCGTGGGGCTTGAACTCTGGGCCTGGGTACTATCCCTCAGCTCTTCAGCTCAAGGCTAGCACTACCACTTGAGCCACAGCACCACTTTCAGTTTTCTGGTGGTTTATTGGAGGTAAGAGTTTCATGGATTTTCCTGCCCAGGCTGGCTTTGAACTACTATCCTCAGATCACAGCCTCCTGAGTAGCTAGGATTACAGGCGTCAGCCACCAGTGCTTGGCATCCCAGTCTCTTTTAAAAACAGGTTTTGTTTCACTTTGTGTATGTCTGTTTTTATTTCCTAGATTCGATTTGAAGTTAAATACCAAAATGTGGTACATGGTCTTTGTAGTGATGCCTGTTTTTCAAAATTTCACACTACCAACAACCTCACCATGAACTGTTGTGAAAACTGTGGGAGCTATTGCTATAGTAGCTCTTACCAATCACAGAAGGTTTTTAGTTCAACAAGCATCACAGCATACAAGCAGGTATGAATACCAACCTGTTGGAAATAGTTAGGCTCAGTCCTAAACTGGCTACAAGGTATGAAGTTTAAAACAAGAGTTCATGCTGATGTTTAACCTGATATGAAATTACTTTTTGAGAAAAATATATTCAGAATGATTGTGGAATGAAATGGCAACAGTGAAATGGGATACTTGTTTTCTGCAGGGGGTAAGGGGAGGTTGTGCTAGGGTTTTGCATTTTGTAGGCAAGCACTCCACTGCTTGAGTTATCTCTTCTAGCCCCTTTTGCTCTGGTTATACTTTGAGATAGGATGTATCCAGCCTTTGGTTTCAACCAGCCTTAGGTCTCCCAAACTTTTTATCTATTCTAGGGAACTGTGATCCTATCTTGACTTGGTAGATTGCTAGGATTAAAGCTAAGTGCCACCAATACCCAGCTGAAATGGACTAGTTTTTTTTTTTTTTGTCCAGTCATGGGGCTTAAACTCAGGACCTAGGCACTGTTCCTGAGCATTTTTGCTCAAGGCTAGTGCTGTACCACTTGAGATATACGGCTCTACTTTGGGCTTTTTGGTGGCTAATTGGAGATGAGTGTCTCATGGACTTTCCTGTCTTGGTAGCTTTGAATTGCGATCTTCATATCTCAGCTTCCTGAGTAGCTAGGATTAAATACATGAAACACTGGTGCCTAACTCCGTTATAATTTTTTTTTTTGGTTGGTCGTGGGGCTTGAACTCTGGGCCTAGGCACTGTCCCTGAGCTCTTCAGCTCAAGGTTAGTGCTCTACCACTTGAACCCACAGTGCCACTTCCGGCTTTTTCTGCTTATGTGGTGCTGAGGAATCGAACCCAGGGCCTCTTGCATGCAAGGCAAGCACTCTACCACTGAACCACCTTCCCAGCCCCGTTTTAATTTTTGAAAGCACTTCACTATGTTGTTGAAAGAATCTTCTGATGCAGTGTATCAACATGGCTTTGCATGAATTCTAGAAAGTCATGGAAAACATTCAATAACTAATACTATTAGTGATGTAATAGCAGCCACTATGATAATTTTGTCATATTACAGTTATATGCTGTTATATAAGAATTATATACAATTTTTTGGGGGGGGTTGGTTGTGGGGCCTGAACTCTGGGCCTGGGTGCTGTCCCTCAGCTCTTCAACTAAAGGCTAGCGCTCTACCACTTGAGCCACAGCACCACTTCTGGCTTTTTTCTTTTTGCTTATGTGGTGCTGAGGAATTGAACCAGGGCCTCTGGCATGCAAGGCAACTGCTCTAATACTGAGCCACCTTCCCAGCCCTTATATACAGTTCTTAAAGCATGAGTATAAAACTCAGCTTGAAAAGTATGCAGTCCTTTTGGATCTCCTGATACTCAGTAAGCTTTATTTTGGTTTCTTGCTGAAGGCTCTTTCAAATTAGATAGCTTTAAATGTGGTAGAGTTACTTAGTCCGAGATCCTGGTCTATAGAGAGGTAACCTTTTGGTTCAGGGATTACCTGATCTTTTCTGGTTATTTGTGATGAGAAGGCAGTTATTATTAACACAATTATTACTTGTAGTGTGTTTGGTTATTAAAATATCTCAGTATTTTCAGTTTTTATTTTATGTTTTATTATCTGAAAGAAATTATTTTTCCCATATCCCAATTCTCAGACAAGTTTATTTAGTGTGCTTTCATTATCATGCTCACAGATTTCAAACATAGGCAGAGGTTGTGGGTAGCTTTTCATCTCCTTTTTGAAACACTAATGTAATTATGTATTCTTGTACACATCTCAATGTAATTTTATTTTCTTAATAGAATTCAGTGCAGAAGCCTCCCTATGCCTTGGGGAAATCATTGAGGCCCTCTGCTGAAATGATTGAGACTACAAATGACTCAGGGAAAACTGAGCTTTTCTGCTCTGTTAACTGCTTATCTGCCTACAGAGTTAAGACTGTTACTTCTTCAGGTAATACTTACATTTGATAAATTTACAAATTTAAGACTGTTGAGGAAGACTAACTGTTTTTCTTTCATTGTGTTATAACCTGAATTTCTCCCTATATGGTTAAAGACCCATGAACTGACTTTTAAGTGTCAGTAGTTTTTCACTGGTTTTCAAATTGTGAAACACAGTTTATCATTTCATATGTGAGAAGAAAGAACAATTATAATTTAAGCTAGTTTTTTTTTTATTACTGGGAGTTAAGGTTAGTTGTATTAGATTCATAGAGTGTTGTAAATCTCCTAGATACTTTTCATAGATTACAGTTTTTTTTTCACATCAGTGGATTCATGTCCATACATTTCAACAAACTATGAATAAAATTATTTAGGAAAATAATATGCATATGTATAAGCATTGTCACAATAGAGAACAACAGTAGTTGTTCATGTAATATTTACATTTTATTATATATTATATGTACTGTAGAGATGATTTAAAGTATCTGATAGGACGTTTGGGAGGCTGCACATGATTACATATAAGCACTGTACCATTTTATGTAAGAAACTTGGTGTTCTTGGAGAGTCCTGAGGATATCAGTCCCCTGAGGATACCAACAGAAGCTGAGTGTTTTACTTTCTTTTTCCTAATACTAGATTACTGTTCATTTGTATAACAAACTCATTGTTTTTTATTTTCTGTCATAAGGTCTTAAGGTTTCCTGTCACAGTTGTAAGACCTCAGCAATCCCCCAGTATCACTTAGCCATGTCAAATGGAACCATATATAGCTTCTGTAGCTCCAGCTGTGTGATGGCTTTCCAGGTATGATCCAAGGTAGTTCATCCCAGCAGTGCTTCTTAGGTACTTATCTAAGCCAGTATGTTGATTATAGAGGTTCAGTCTTAAGTTTAAGTTAAAAAGGAAAAAACAAAACAAAACTGGGCTCTTGTAGGGTTCCAGATGTCATTTTCTTTTTCCTGGTCGGTTGTAGGACCTGAACTCTGGGCCCTGGGAACTGTTCCTGAGCTCTTGAGCTCAAAGCTGGTGTTCTACCACTTGAGCCACAGCACCACTTCCGGCTTTTTCTGCTTATGTGGTGCTGAGGAATAGAATCCAGGGCTTCATGGATGCAAGGCAAGCACGCTATCATTGAGCCACCTTCCCAGTCCCAAGGTGTCTTTTTTTTTTTTTTTTGGGTCCGGTCGTGGGGCCTGAACTCTGGGTCTGGGCGCTTTCCCTCAGCAGTTCAGCTCAAGGCCAGCGCTCTACCACTTGAGCCACAGCGCCACTTCCAGCTTTTTTCTTTTTGCTTATGTGGTGCTGAGGAATCGAACCCAGGGCCTCATGCATGCAAGGCAAGCACTGTACCACTGAGCCATCTTCCCAGCCCCTCGCCTTTGTTTTTACTGTGACTTTTTGTTGTTGGTGGTGGTAGTGGTGGTGGTGGTGGTCTGGGCCTGGGCGCTGTCCCACAGCTCTTCAGCTTAAGGCTAGTGTTCTACCACTTGAGCCTCAGTGCCACTTCCAGTTTTCTGGTGTTAATTGGAGATTAGAGTCTCATGGACATTCCTGCCTGGGCAGGGTTTGAACCGTGATCTTCAGGTCTCAGCCTCTTTAATAGCTAGGGTTAGAGGCATGAGCTACTAGGTGTTTCTGTGTCTTAATAGCCACCAAGAATTGGTTAGCAGTGATAATATGGGTGGAGGGTACCTTTGTGGAAAGGACAAGCCTGCTGTAATGTATTAAAGGCATGTCCTGGAGACATTTCAGTTTTTCAGTCCTATTGTAGAAGTATACATGTGAAGCACTTTTGGTGAGATATAAGATTTGAAAGAGAGCCATATAGTGGAATTAATTTGTTAAAAATGAGGAAATGAAAGTTACTAAGTTATTTTCTCAGTTGATGAAATCTTTGTTTTGTGTTCATTCAGAATGTATTTAACAAGCCAAAGGGAACAAACTCTTCAGTAGCAACCCTGTCTCAGGGCCAAGTGGTCGTGAGTGTGCCTTCAGGGTCAGCAGTATCCACAGCTGCCTCCACCAACACCTTCAGTAGTCCAGTCAGCGGCCCCGCTGCAGCTGCCCTCCAGACTCTTGCTGAACAATCCCAGCAGATTGCTTTAACCAATACATTTATGAAACTCATATGTCACTACTGTACCCATCAATTTGCCACAAAACCAGAGCTGCTTTTCTACAAGGTAAAGAGATTGTGAAAGGGGTTGAAGATAAACTCATCCACTAAAGCCCTTCTGGCTTTTCATCTTCCATGGTTGTGTTAGGTTTGCTTTTAAAAGACAAAGAAAGCTGGGTACTGATGACTCATGCCTATAATCTTAGCTACTCAGAAGATGTGAGGATTGTGGTTTGATGCCACCCTGGGCAGGAAAGTCCATGAGACTCTTATCTCCAAGTAACTACCAGAAAATCAGAAGTGGTGCTATTGCTCAAAGTAGTAGAGCACTAGCCTTAAGTGAAAAAGCTTAGGGACAGCACCCTGTTCCTGAGTTCAAGCCCCATGACTGATTAAGAGAAAAGGAAAAAAAAAGACAAGGTAAAGGATATCTTTAAAGAGAAAGCCACTGCTTAGTTTGATCTTAATGATTGCTATGTCTTTGCAGGGTAGAATGTTTCTGTTTTGTGGCACAACTTGCTCTGAGGAATACAAAAGAAGAAATAAAGTCATGGCAATGTGTGACTACTGTAAACTGCAGAAAATCATAAAGGAAACTGTGCGATTCTCAGGAGTTGACAAGCCATTCTGTAGTGAAGGTAATGAAGCCTCGTGTTCACACAGTGCTGTTATCTTGAAATAATTTATTATAA
The DNA here is from genome assembly GCF_000151885.1 of Dipodomys ordii. Taxonomy (NCBI): domain Eukaryota; kingdom Metazoa; phylum Chordata; class Mammalia; order Rodentia; family Heteromyidae; genus Dipodomys; species Dipodomys ordii. Next base: position 175,723 of record NW_012267397.1, on the reverse strand, counting down.
GTTGGGCAATTAATCCAAGTAATTTTTCACTTAAGGGGTGGGACTTGAGGTAGCATCTCAGTTTCTGGCTTAGGCTGGCCTTGACCTTACTGATATGCTGCCTCAGACTCCCAAATACTAGGATTACAGGCATGCACCATCATGCTCAACTGTAATTTCTTTTTAATGACGTATAGTGTGATCTTCAATGAATTTATATTTAGTTCACTCTAACATCTGGCCGTTTTTTTTTTTTTTTTGGTGGTCTCAGGGCCTTTGCTTAGTAGGCAGGTACTCCACTACTTGAGCCATGCCTCTACGTTTTTTAAAATTTTTTTTCCAGGTATTTTGTTGTTGTTTTTACTTTTTTACTAGTGCCAGACACTGACTGAACTGTGATCCTTTGTATCATCACCAATAAACCACTGTAATAATAAAGCAATAAATCACTGTACCTGGTTACATTCTGTATTTTAAATGTTTTGAATAATTTTAGCAAAGAAAAACTATTAAAGTAACTTAAGTCAGTAGTATTAGCATAGAAAAAAAATTTTTGTTTTGGTCTGTCGTGGGGCTTCAACTCTGGGCTTGGGTGCTGTCCCTCAGCTCTATAGCTCAAGGCGAGTGCTCTGGCTCTACCGCTTGAGCCACAGCACCACTTCTGGTTTTCTAGTGGTTTATTGTAGATAAGAGTCTTACGGACTTTTCCTGCCCGGGCTGGCTTTGAACCGTGATCCTCAGATCTTAGCCTCCTGAGTAGCTAGGATTACAGGTGTGAGCCATTGGTGCTGGCTAACATAGAAAAATTTTAAGTTAATCTATTTTATGAGAGATCAAGTATTGAGAGTATATTTAGAAGTTGTTCTGTGTTTGTTTAGAATATAAATAGACTATCCTATAACCTAAAAGCAAGTAAGTATATCAAATATTTAGAAATTAGCTTCAAGTTTGTATCTAAGTCTACAAAAAGTCATTCTACCTCCTTGAAGCTATGTAAATTTTATGTTTCTTTCTCTTATCTTTTTTGATACTCAGTTTGCAAGTTCCTGTCTGTTCGAGACTTTGGAGAACGATGGGGAAACTACTGCAAGATGTGTAGCTATTGTTCACAAGTATCACCAAATTTGGTAGAAAATCGATTGGAGGGCAAGTTAGAAGAGTTTTGTTGTGAGGAGTGCATGTCCAAATTCACAGTTCTATTTTATCAGGTAAATAATGTTTTTTGTTTTGGATTCTGAGGTTGGTGCAAATTAGATTCTATTTTAAATAAGGTAATGGGCTGGTATATAGTGCAGTGGCAAAGTGCTAGTTTAGCAAGTGCAAGGTTCTACATTTGACAAAAAAGAAATATGGGGCTAGTGCTGGTGGATCATGCCTGTAATCGTAGCTACTCACGAGGCTGAGATGTGAGGATCCAGTTCAAAGCCAGCCAGGGCAGGAAAGTCCTTGAGACTCTTATCTCCAATAAACCACTCAGAAAACCAGAAGTGGCACTATGGCTCAAGTAGTAGAGCTATAGCCTTGAGCTGAAGAGCTGAGGGACAGTGCCCAGGCCCGGAGTTCAAGCCCCACGAACAACAACAACAAAAAAAGTGGTTATATTGTGTGAGAAAATAATGCTTAGAGCTTGCTTAAGAAAATTATGAGCTTCCTACAAGAAAATTTGGTTTAATATTAACATGAAGTTTAGGATTTCTGGAGATTTTGTTGTTGAGGAATGTGCTTTTTTTGGATGAGAGGATGTTCTTGAATGAATTTGAGGTAGTGTTGCCTTTATGTGACTCTACCATTCAGAATTCTGTGAGGAGGGGCTGGGAAGTTGGCTCAGTGGTAGAGCACTTGCCTTGCATGCCTGAGGCCCTGGGTTCGATTCCTCAGCACCACATAAGCAAAAAGAAAAAAGCCGGAAGTGGCGCTGTGGCTCAAGTGGTAGAGCACTAGCCTTGAGCTGAAGAGCTGAGGGACAGTGCCCAGGCCCAGAGTTCAGACCCCACGACTGGACCCAAAAAAAAAAAAAAAAAGAATTCTGTGAGGAATTTGAAGTCAGGCCCTGTTCTCACTTCATAGATGCAAATGACAATAACTGACAACCTTACCTACTTTTTTTTTTTTTTTATGTTGGTTGTGGAGCTTGAACTCTGGGCTTGGGTGCTTTCCCTGCACTCTTCAGCTCAAGGCGAGTGCTCTACTGCTTGAGCCACAGTGCCACTTCTGGTTTTCTAGTGGTTTATTGAAATAAGAGTCTCACGGACTTTCCTGCCCTGGCTGGCTTTGAACTGTGATCTTCAGATCTCAGTCTCCTGAGTAGGTAGGTTTACAGGCGTGAGCCCCCGCGCCCGGCTTCAAAATGTACATTTTTGAAAGGCCAATGTGATAGCTACAATTAATTGAACCAATAATACATAGGTGGTGCCCCTAACCCCTAAGTGTGGTTTCATTTAATGCTTAGCACCGGGTCAACAGATGGGTGCATTATTGCTAGGTTTCAATTCAGGATGAGGAAGAAAGTCTATGCAGCTTAACTAACATGCCCTTGAGCATTCTGGTAGGTGATGAATGACTAGGCAGTACCTATGGCATACTAGAGAACACATGTTTACTTGCCTGCATCACCTACAAATGATTCTTGTTTTTTGTTTTTGTTTTGTCGGTTGTGGGGCTTGAACTCTGGGCTTGGGCGCTGTCCCTCAGCTCTTCAACTGAAGGCGCGCACTCTACTGCTTGAACCACAGCGCCACTTCTGGTTTTCTAGTGGTTTATTAGAGATAAGAGTCTCATGGACTTTCCTGCCCAGGCTGGGTTTGAACTGTGATCCTCAGATCTCAGCCTCCTAAGTAGGTAGGATTATAGGCGGGAGCCACCTATGCCCGGCTACCCACAAGTAATTCTTAGTGAGGAAAGTGATGTCTTCTGATCACCAGAACAGGACTAGGTCCAATCACATAGCTTAAGACCAATGAGGCTGATGAGATAATTGTTGAATGAACTGAAGTCCTTATAGTTCCAAGCTTATATTCTTTCTATTATAATATACAGCTTCTTTTTTACCCCCTCATTTTTTTTTGGGGGGGTAGGGGTGTTAGCATCTGGGTACCATCCCTGAGCATTTTTTGCTCAAGAGTAGTGCTCCGGGGGCTGGGAAGGTGGCTCAGTGGTAGAGTGCTTGTCTCGCATGCCCGAGGCCCTGGGTTCGATTCCTCAACACCACATAAACAGGAAAAGCCGCTAGTGGCTCAAGTGGTAGAATGCTATCCTTGAGCTGAAGAGCTGAGGGACAGCGCCCAGGCCAAAGTTCAAGCCCCACAACCAACAAAAAACCGAAAACAAAAACAATGAGTAATGCTCCATCATTTGAGCCACAGCTTCACTTCTGGTTGTTAATTAGAGATAAGAGACTCATAGATTTTCTTACCTGGGTTGCTTTGAACCACAATCCTCAGATCTTAGCTTCCAGGGGAACTAGGATTACAGGTAGGAGCCATTGGCACCGTGCAGATGTATTTTTCACTGCAGTATTTTAAGGTAAAAACTTTATTTTGTAGTCTGAACTGACTCATCTTTTTTCAAAATGTCTCTGATTTAGGGGCTGGTAGGTGGCTCAGTGGTAGAGTGCTTGCCTTGCATGCATTAGACCCCGGGTTCGATTCCTCAGCACCACATAAGCAAAAAGAAAAAAGCCAGAAGTGGTGCTGTGGCTCAAGTGGTAGAGTGCTAGCCTTGAGCTGAAGAGCTGAGGGACAGCGCCCAGGCCCAGAATTCAGGCCCCACGACCGGACCCCAAAAAAAAAACAAAACCAAAACAAAACAAAATGTCTCTGATTTATTATTGCTATATTTTCATAACTTTATAATACTTTTGTTTGTTGATTTTTAATATTTTTAAATCTTTTTTTTTTTTCCTGTCACTTGTGGGGCCTGAACTCTGGGCCTGGGAACTGTCCTTGAGCTCTTCAGCTCAAGGCTAGCACTCTACCACTTGAGCCACAGCGCCACTTCCGGCTTTTTCTGCTTATATGGTGCTGAGGAATCGAACCCAGGGCCTCATGCATGCAAGACAAGCATTCTACTACTGAGCCACCTTCCCAGCCCCTTTAAATCTTTTTTTTTTTTTTTTTTTTTGGGTCCGGTCGTGGGGCTTGAACTCTGGGCCTGGGCGCTGTCCCTCAGTTCTTCAGCTCAAGGCTAGCGCTCTACCACTTGAGCCACAGCGCTACTTCCGGCTGTTTTCTTATGTGGTGCTGAGGAATCAAACCCAGGGCCTCATGCATGCAAGGCAAGTGCTCTACCACTGAGCCACCTTCCCAGCCCCCCTTTAAATCTCTTTTATGTATAGTATTGGAGTTTAACTCAGGGTCTCCCCTTTGACTTGATTGGCCCATACTCAAGCCCCTATCACAAAGTTATTTATTTATTTTTCTTCATGGTATTAATGTTTAATTTACGGTTTTACTTAGGCTTGCTCAGCAGGGACTCCACTCCTTCTTTCACAATTCCCACAATTGAATTTCGTTTTTTTGTTTTTGTTTTTGGTTGGTCGTGGAGCCTGAACTCTGGGCATAAGTGCTGTCCCTTAACTCTTTAGCTCAAGTCTAGCATTCTACCACTTGAGCCACAGTGCCACTTCCAGCTTTTTCTGCGTATGTGATGCTGAGGAATCGAACCCAGGGCCTCATGTATGCAAGGCAAGCACTCTGCCACCGAGCCACCTTCCCAGTTCAATTTTTGGTTTTTTAAAGTCAGAATCTCATAATGCAGCTTGGCCTAGAACCTCCAATGTAGCCCATATTCTCCTTGAATGTGTGATCCTCTTGCCTTTACTTCCCATGTGTTAGAATTACAGGCATCACAACCATGCTCAGCTGTCCTAATTTTTTTTTTTTTTTTTGGGTCCGGGCATGGGGCCTGAACTTTGGGCCTGGGCGCTGTCCCTCAGCTCTTCA
>NW_012267397.1:165478-169719 GCF_000151885.1 Dipodomys ordii | reverse complement strand
CACTTCCGGCTTTTTTCTTTTTGCTTATGTGGTGCTGAGGAATCGAACCCAGGGCCTCATGCATGCAAGGCAAGCACTCTACCACGGAGCCACCTTCCAGACCGTCTGTGAACTTTTTTTTTGATTTTTTTGCCAGTTGTGGGGCCTGAACTCTGGGCCTGGGCGCTGTCCCTCAGCGATTCAGCTCAAGGCTAGCACTCTACCACTTGAGCTACAGCTCCACTTCCAGCTTTTTCTGCTTATGTGGTACTGAGGAATTGAACCCAGGGCCTCATGCATGCAAGGCAAGCACTCCACCACTGAGCCATCTTCCCAGCCTTGTCTGTGAACTTTTGACATAGGGTCTTATGAACTTTTTATCAAGACTGTACTTGAACTGCAGTCTTCTTGATGTCTTCCTCCTGAGTAGCAGAAACCACAGGGGTCAGCCACCACATCCAACTATTGTGATTGCTTTTCATTGAATTTATGTGAACGTAAGTTAATAAATTATAAATAAAAATAGAAAATCAGGGCAAAGAAAAGGGAGATTTGTTTATTAATATAATTGTGACTGCTGTAAAATATGATCTAGAACTTGCTCATAGCCAAGGAAGAAAGGACAGCACATTAATTATCTCAGAAAATAAAGTAGACCAATTCTTCGTAGGTAGCAAAGTTTTTTCCTGGCTAAGAATAAAATAGTTGTACAAGTAGGACAGTTAATGTGGTCAAAACACTCCAAAGAATAAATAGATAGATATGTGGTATATTTCAAGTATTAGATTAAAAAAAAACACTGATGATATAATCTGATTAAAGCCTGCCTAGAGTGCTACTTAACTGGCAGAACCTATGGCTCTTTGCAATATGTTCTTGCCCATCGTAACAATTTCATAACTGCACATGCCTCATGCTGACTTTTGTATTAGCTGTCCATTTTTTAAACAAATTATTATTATAAAGGACATGTGCAGAAGAGTTACAGTTGGACTGGAAAGGTGGCTCAGTGGTAGAGCGCTTGCCTCGCATGCATGAGGCCCTGAGTTCGATTCCTCAGTACCACATAAGCAAAAAGAAAAAAAGCCAGAAGTGGTGCTGTGGCTCAAGTGGTAGAGTGCTAGCCTTGAGCTGAAGAGCTGAGGGACAGAGCCCAGGCCCAGAGTTCAGGCCCCAGGACCGGACCAAAAAAAAAAAGAAGAAGAGTTATAGTTATAGAAGTTAGGTAATGCCTAAGTTTCTTTTTGACAGCGTCACCCCTTCCCTTGCTGTCTCCCAGTTTTTCCCTCCCATTTCATCTACAAATTGTATAGTTTACTTTCAACATAGTGGCTGGTGAGTACCACTGATGCATTTGTTTACCTTCTGTCCCTCCATTTGTGTGCCCCCCTTACCTTCTCAAACACAGATAAACAAAGAAGACAAAAAGAAAACAAAAACTGGGCTGGAAGGTGGCTCAGTAGTAGAGTGCTTGCCTTGCATGCATGAGGCCCTGGGTTCAATTCCTCAGCACCACATAAAGAGAAAAAGCTGGAAGTGGCGCTGTGGCTCAAGTGGTAGAGTGCTAACCTTGAGCTGAAGAGCTGAGGGACAGTGCCCAGGCCCAGAATTCAGGCCCCACAACCGACCAAAAAAAAAAAAAAAGGAAAGAAAGAAAACAAAAGCAGCAAAGATGTTTCCATTTCTTGGAGTTCATTTCAATAAATATTAATTAATTTATTTTTATTCAAGAAATATTACTTTATGTGTTCAGAGCACAAAGGCATTTTTATGCCTTTGTGTAGCCTTATAGTTTTTAGGACCAGTCGTGGTGGTGGGCAATTCTTGTTGTAAGATGGATGGATAGCTCTTTTATCAATTTACTTATAAGATTGCCAGATTTTTAAAAATTTTATAAAAATTGTTAAATTTTTATTTGAAGGAAACTTTTTTTTTTTAATCAGTCGTGGGGCTTGAACTCTGGGCTGGGGTGCTGTCCCTGCGCTCCTCAGCTCAAGGCGAGCACTCTATCGCTTGAGCCACAGTGCTACTTCTGGCTTAGTAGTGGTTTATTGAAGATAAGAGTCTCATGGACTTTCCTGCCAGGGCTGTCTTTGAACCATGATCCTCAGATCTCAGCCTCCTGAGTAGCTAGGATTATAGGTGTAAGCCACCAGTGCCCGGCTTAAAGGAAACTTCTTATAGAACAAACCAATTAATTCCAGAGTTAGTAACTATATTAACCTGTTAAATGTCATTTGAAGTTTATAATTTTACATAATCAGTCTTTTTTTAAACCCAGCGAGCACTAATGTGGCCCAAACCACCCAACCTGTAATTATACAGTTAGATATTTCTACCACTTCTTGAAAATTTAGTTGTCAAACAGATGTTTGTGTGTGTTAGAGTGACCCTTTTGTTTACATCAGGTCTCACCTTTTTTTAAATTTTAACCAGTGGGTGCTCCTAAGACAATAGCTGCGTTGATCAAGCACCCTTCTACAAGGAAAGCTACAACACCAGTTATAACCAGTGTGGTGTCATTGGCAAAAATACCTCCTACCCAACCCACAGGAAACGCTAACCGTGTTTTAAAAGGTATGATTTGGTGTAAAGGCATTAGCTAGCTGGTAAGGTAAGTGTTGCCTAAGTATTCTTACTGGTAGTATCTTCCTCTACCTTATACTGTATAGGGAAATAAACTCCTCTGCCTCTGGAGAGTGAGTGGGTATTAAGCAAGGTATGTGGGTGGGAAAGGATGGAGTATGGGAAGTTCACTTCTTTTTTTTGCTGGTTGTGGGGCTTGAACTCTGGGCTTGGGTGCTGTCCCTGTGCTCTTCACCTTAAGGTGAGCACTCTACCACTTGAGCCACAGCGCCACTTCCAGTTTTCTAGTGGTTTATTGGAGATAAGAGTGTCATGGACTTTCTTGCCTGGGCTGGCTTTGAACTGTGATCCTCAGATCTCAGCCTCCTGAGTAGCTAGGATTACAGGCATGAACTACTGGCACCAGGCTGAAGTTCACTTCTTTAAGAACCCAAATGATAGCAATATGCTTGTTCTGGAGATACTTGCCACTGGAGATTGGGATACAGTAGAATAGGCTGAGGATGGGGAGCCTTAGACCTTTACCAGGCCTTGTAGCTGATGCACTGATGAACTGATGAACCGATGAACTTCCTTTGTACCATCTTTTTGAGAAATTCTGGTGTAGGCTCTAATCCACCTAAGGAAATTACCTTCTTGGTTTCAGTTTTCACTTAAGTATATTCTGGGATTTACAATGTATGCTTTAATTTATAACAGGTACTACTACCAGCGAGGCAGCCAAGATAATTAAAGATGTAAGTTTTATTAATTTTTTTTTGCTGATAATCCCACCTGGGTTTATTTTCATTTGGATATAGTATTTAATATATCTGAATACTTTGCTGTTTGCAGCCTACCTTCAAAATGTGTGGTAATATGTAGTAACTTTTTATTTTGAATTTTACTATTTAACTGTAAGTCATTAATAAGGATATATTCCTGATTTATTTTTCTGTTTATGTTTAAATTTATTAATTTAGTTTTTCTTTTTCTTTTTTTTTTTGTCAGTCATGGGGCTTGAACTCTGGGCCTGGGTGCTGTCCCTCAGCTCTTTAGCTCAAGAGGAGCCCTCTACCACTTGAGCTACAGCGCCACTTCTGGTTTTCTGGTGGTTTATTGGAGATAAGAGTCTCACAAACTTTCCTACCTGGGCTGGCTTTGAACTGGGATCCTCAGATCTCAGTCTCCTGATTAGCTAGGATTACAGGTGTAAGCCAATAGTAGCTAAATTTATTAGTTTCTTTAGTGCTTACTAGTTCTATCTGGTTTATTTTTCACATCTACATTCAAGTCTTTGATGTGTATATGTGTGTGTGCATGTCAGTGTGTGCATGTGTGTCTGTGTGTATGTACCCGCCAATACTGGGGATTGAACTCAGGTTCTGGGCACTGTTCCTTAGCTTTTTTACTCAAGGCTGGTGATCTACTACTTGTGCCATAGGTCTGCCTCTGTTTTTTGTGGTTAGTTGGAGATAAGAGTCATAGAATAGTTGGGCACTGGAGCTACTCAGGAGGCTGAGATATGAAGATCATGGTTCAAAGCCAGCCTGGGCAGGAAAGTCGGTGAAACTCTTACCTCCAATAAACCATCAGAAAACTGGAAGTGGCGCTGTAGCTCAAGTGGTAGAGTGCTAGCCTTGAGAACAAGAGCTGAGGGACCGCGCTCAGGCCAGAGTTCAAACCCCACGACTGAA
>NW_012267397.1:154807-164048 GCF_000151885.1 Dipodomys ordii | reverse complement strand
GTGAGTCACAGGTGCCTGGCTAGGGTGTACTCTTAAACTACCAGCATAAAGACACGCTGTTTTTTTTTTTTATCACATCTGAGTTTTGTTTGAAAGTCATTGAGTTTTTATTTTATTTTATTTTATTTATTTATTTTTTTGGTCCGGTCGTGTGGCCTGAACTCTGGGCCTGGGCGCTGTCCCTCAGCTCTTCAGCTCAAGGCTAGCGCTTTACCACTTGAGCCACAGCGCCACTTCTGGCTTTTTTTCTTTTTGGGTTATGTGGTGCTCAGGAATCGAACCCAGGGCCTCATACACGCAAGGCAAACGCTCTACCACTAGGCCACCTTCCCATCCCCAGAGTTTTTATTTTTTTAATATTTTTATTTATTTTTTTTGTCAGTCATGGGGCTTGAACTCTGGGCTTGGGCACTGTGCTTTTACTCTTCAGCTCACGGCGAGCGCTTACCGCTTGAGCCACAGCGCCACTTCCAGTTTTCTAGTGTTTTTGTTTGTTTGTTTTTTGGTCCGGTCGTAGGGCCTGAACTCTGGGCCTGGGCTCTGTCCCTCAGCTCTTCCCTCAGCGCTGTACCACTTGAGCTACAGTGCCACTTCTGGCTTTTTCTTTTTGCTTATGTGGTGCTGAGGAATGGAACCCAGGGCCTCAGGCATGCAAGGCAAGCACTCTACCACTGAGCCATCTTCCTAGCCCCTTTCTAGTGTTTTTTATTGGAGATAAGAGTCTCACAGACTTTCCTGCCTGGGCTGGTTTTGAACCGAGATCCTTAGATCTCAACCTCTTGAGTAGCTAGGATTACAGGTGTGAGCCACCGGGGCCTAGCTTTTGTGACACTCTTATTTGTAGGTGGACACCTTAAAACTGGAGGTGGCACTGTGGCTCAAGCAGTACAGTGCTCACCTTGAGCTGAATAGCACAGGGACACCGCCCAAGCCAGAGTTCAAGCCCCATGACTGACCAAAAAAAAAAGAAAAAGAAAAACCCAGGGACAGTTCCTAGGCCCTGAGTTCAAGCCCTAAGACTAGTATGCAGGTGCACCTTCACATATACATGTACATACATGCTATATATATATATATTATACATATTATATTGTGTATATATTATATATATAGTATATATTTATGTGTATATGTGTGTGTGTGTGTGAGCGTGAGCAAGAGCTGGGCACTGGTGGCTGGCTCATGTCTGTAGTCCTAACTATTCAGGAGGCTGAGATCTGAGGATTGTGGTTTAAAGCCAGCCTGGGCAGGAACGTCTGTGAGACTCTGATCTCCAATTAAACACCAGAAAACTGCAAGTGGCTCTGTGGCTCAGGTGGTAGAGTGCTCACCTTGAGCTGAAGAGCTCAGACACAGTGCCCAGGCCCAGAGTTCAAGACCCATGACTGACCAGGCTTTAACTTAAAGAGACTTCTCTTGGAAGACAATACTTGATGTAAGAAATTTGTGAAAATAGCCAGGCACTGGTGGCTCACGCCTGTAATCCTAGCTAATCAGGAGGCTGATATCTGAGGATCATGGTTCAAAGCCAGCCTGGGCAGGAAAGTGCATGAGACTCCTATCTCCAATAAACCACTAGAAAACTGTAAGTGGTGTTGTGGCTCAAGCAGTAGAGCGCTCGCCCTGAGCTAAAGAGCGCAGGGAACAGTGCCTATACTCAGAGTTCAAGCCCCACGACCCACCAAAAAAAAAAATTAAAATTGTGAAAGTGATGCAAAATGCAGCTTTGCACAGATGAAAGGACTGAAAATTTCTTGGGCTAGAATTGGAAAACAACTTGATGTGGGACACAGTGGTTAATTAGCCTAGACTTTCAACACTACCAACACTTAATGTGGGATTTAGTTTTGACCACATTTTAGCAACAGTTAGGTTTTTTTGATGGGGGGCGGTGAAGGACTTGGTGCCAGTCATTAGGCTTGAACTCAGGGCCTGGGTGCTGTTGCTGAGCTTTTTTGTTCAAGGCTAGTGCTCTGTCATTTGGTTCACAGCCCCAATTCCAGCTTTTTGGTCCGTTAATTGGAGATTAGAGTCTCACTGACTTTACTGTCTAGGCTGTCTTTGAACTGTGATCCTCAGATCTTAGCCTCCATAGTTGCTAGGATTATAGGCACGAGCCACTAGTGCCTGGTGGCACTTAGTTTTTTTTTTTTTTTTGTCGGTCGTGGGGCTTGAACTCTGGGCATGAGCGCTGTCCCTCAACTCTTCAGCTCAAGGCTGGCACTCTACCACTTGAGCTACAGCGTCACTTCCGGTTTTCTGGTGGTTAATTGGACATAAGAGTTTCATGGACTTTCCTGCCCAGGCTGGCTTTGAACCTCGACCTTCAGATTTCAGCCTCCTGAGTAGCTAGGATTACAGGTGTGAGCCACCAGCACCTGGCTTGGCACTTAGTATTTTTGAAGAGCATCTACATGTAGATTTCTGTTCTAAGGTATCAAGGCAAAAGATGGAAAATATGGCTGCATATCAAGAAATGCTTAGCTGGGGAAAATGAGAAAAATTTTGAACTACATTACATTTGTTTTTCAGTAAAAGTCTGGCATGAGTTAGATTGGCTCTCACTGTAATGTGGAAAGATTACTTACCTGACTTTAGTATATCCTAACTTTCCTGTTATTTGTCATGGAAATAATGATAATTTCTGTTTAACTTTTTTCAGGCAACAAAGCAAATTAAGTTAATGAAATGACATTAAATTAACTTGTATTTAATTGCATATTATATGTTGTGCATTAAATTATACTTTAAAATTACATGGCTAGTAAATTGCTACACCATTAATAATTGTATTAACTACACAATTATTCAATTAAGGTACTAATGTGTTACATGTTATTAGGTATTAACATGTTTATGTAAGCATCCTATATAATCTAAAACATTGGTTGTGGATTTATGTAACCCTGAGAATGTAACCCTCTTTTACTTTATGTTTTTGCGTGTTTGTTTGCTTTGGCAGGACTAGGGCTTGAAGTCATGCCTTGAATTTTCATTCAGCTTTCTTATTCATATTGTACCATTTGAACCAAGCCTCCAGTTCTCCTTTTCTATTTTTTTCTTTTTTTAATTTTTCTCACCTCAGGCTTGATAGCCCCATGCTCAAGCCCCTATCACAAAGTTATTTATTTATTTTTCTTCATGGTATTAATGTTTAATTTAGGGTTTTTACTCAGGCTTGCTCAGCAGGGACTCCATTCCTTCTTTCACAATCCCCACAACCGAATATTTTTTGTTGTTGTTGTTTATTTTTTTTTGGTCAGTTGAGGGGCCTGAACTCTGGGCCTGGGCGCTGTCCCTTGAGCTCTTCAGCTCAATGCTAGTGCTCTACCACCTGAGCCACAGCTCCATTTCCGGATTTTTCTGCTTTTGTGGTGCTGAGGAATCGAACCCAGGGCCTCATGCATGCAAGGCAAGCACTCTACCACTAAGCTACCTTCCCAGCCCTGCATGAAAAAATTTTAATATTATCTTTCCTATATTTATGTTAATATGTTACATAGTATTTTGGGTACATTCCTATTGACTGGTATATAGTATTGTCTGTAGGTACCATATTTAAACACCAGACTCTTTCTAGGTTTTCACTATTAGAAAGCTATATTTATGTATATACATAAGTATATTATTTGTGCATAATTGCAGGTATTTCTTGTTTAGAAATAGAAAATGGAATGGTTGAGTCAAAGTAATTGGATATTTAGCCTTACGTATTGGCTGTTTTAGTTTTTACCCATTTCTGCAGTCTCACCATCATTTAATACTGTGATATTTAAATTTTTTTATTTTGCCATTCTGTTTGATAGGGTCTTGCTATTTTCTTAATTTGTATGTCACCGATTATTTGTAAATTTACTTATATATATATATATATATATATTGTCATTTGGATTTTCTTTTGTTATTGTTGTTGTTGTTGGTCATAAGGCTTGAACATTTTTTGTTGTTGGTCATAGGGCTTGAACTCTGGGCCTAGGCATTGCCCCTCAGCTCTTCAGCTCAAGGTAAGCACTTTACTACTTGAGCCATAGTGCCACTTCGGGTTTTCTGAGTTGTTTATTGGACATAAGAGTCTCACGGAAGAACCCAATAGGGAGCTGGGTGCTGGTGGCTCACGCCTGTAATCCTAGCTACTCAGGAGGCTGAGATCTAAGGATCACAGTTCAAAGCCAGCCCGGGCAGGAAAGTATGTGAGACTTTTGTCTCCAATAAACCACTAGAAAACCGGAAGTAGCATTGTAGCTCAAGCAGTAGAACGCTTGCCTTGAGCTGAAGAGTGCTGGGACCATGCCCACTACCAGAGTTCAAGCCCCACGACCGACAAAAAAAAAAAAAAAAGTCTCACTTAGTTTTTTGCCCAGTCTGGCTTTGAACCTGGATCCTCAGATCTCAGCCTCCTGAGTAGCTAGGATTACAGGCGTGAGCCACCATTCTCCATCTTGGATTTTCATTGCTTTGAAATGTTTTCGTTTTTTTTTTTTTTGGGGTCCGGTTGTGGGGCCTGAACTCTGGGCCTGGGTGCTGTCCTTCAGCTCTTCAGCTCAAGGCTAGCGTTCTACCATTTGAGCCACAGCGCCACTTCTGGCTTTTTTCTTTTTGCTTATGTGGTGCTGAGGAATCAAACCCAGGGCCTCATGCATGCAAGGCAAGCTCTCTACTATTGAGCCACCTTCCCAGCCCCTGCTTTGAAATTTTTTTCTGCTTTTATTTGCTTTTGTTTTCCTGTTGAATTTTTTTTCCTAGTTTCTACAATGTCTTGTATGAAGCACTTTGCTTTTATCCATAGTTTTATTTTTATTTATTTGGGTCCGGTCGTGGGGCCTGAATTCTGGGCTTGGGCGCTGTCCCTCAGCTCTTCATCTCCAGGTTAGTGCTCTACCAGTTGAGCCACGACACCACTTCCTGCTTTTTTTCTTTTTGCTTATGTGGTGCTGAGGACTTGAACCCAGGGCCTAATGCATGCAAGGCAAGCGCTCTACCATGAGCCATCTTCCCAGCCCCAGTTTTGTTTTTTAATGCTGGTCCTGGGGCTTATATACTCCAAGCCACTGTCGCTGATCCTTTTGTTTGTTGGTTGATTGTTTCTCTTGGGACTTGAATTCAGGGCCTAAACCCTGTCCCTGAGATTTTTTGCTTAAGGTAGTGCTCTGCCACTTTGAACCACAGCTCCATGTCCAGTTTTTAGGTGGTAAATTGGAAGTAAGCATCTCAGGGACTTTCTTGTCTGGGCTGGTTTTGAACTGCGATCCTCAGATCTCAGCCTCCTGAGTAGCTAGAGTTACAGACGTGAGCCACTGGTACCTGGCTCCTGGCATATTTTTTGTTTTTGTAGTTTCAGTTATTCACAATCAACTGCAGTTTAAATATATTAAATGGAAAATTCCATAAATAATTCATACATTTTAAACCATACACCATTCTAAGTAGTATTTATAAAATCTTGCACAATCCCATATGTCCTTAGATAGGTTTTTTTTTTTTTTGTTCATTGGGACTTAACTCTGGGCCTGGACGTTGTCCCTGAGCTCTTCAGCTCAAGGCTAGCACTCTACCACTTGAGCCACAGTGCCACTTCTTGCTTTTTCTGCTTATGTGGTGCTGAGGAATTGAACCCAGGGCCTCATCCATGCAAGACAAGCACTCTACCACTGATCCACCTTCCCAGCCTGATAGTTTTTTTTTTGTTTGTTTTTTGGTCGATATAGGGGCTTGAACTCTGGGCCTGGGTACTGTCCCTCAGCTCTTCAGCTCAAGGCGAGCGCTCTACTAGCGCCACTTCCAACAGCCTGATAGTTTTAAATACTACTTAGGTGATGGCTGATTCCCAGATACATTTCTCTGGCCCTGACCTTTGAAATCCAGATTCATGTATCTAACTGCCTAATTAACATTTATACTTGGATGCTTAATAGTTATCTCAAATATATCTAGAATGTTTATATTCTCTCTAGACTTCTCTCCAGTGCTCCTTCCTCTCTTCTGTCTTCTTTCTCCTCTTCCTTTTCTTTTCCTTTCTTTCTTTCTTTCTTTTTTTTTTTTTGTACTGGTTATAGGGTTTGGACTCCAGGCATTGAACTTCAGTGCTCAACCAACTGAACCACACCTCCATTTTTATCTTTTTGCTTGTTAATTGGAGATAAGAGTCTGATGGACTTTTCTTCCCTTACTGGCTTTGAACCTTGATCTCAAGATCTCAGCCTCTGAGCAGTTAAGATATACCAGTGTCTAGCTCTTTTCTGCTTCTTAACCCTCATAGTAAGAAACCATTTGTCTTTCTTCTGGATTGTTGTAGTAATAACCCTTCCCTATCTTCCCATATCCATTCTTACCCTTCACATTTTTTTCTCTACATTGTTGGTAGAATGATCTTGGATAAACACAAAATAGATCATGTTATTCCTCTGCTTAAACACCTTCAATGCCTTCCTGGAAAAGAAAGAAGGGGAGAAGAGGACTGGTAATGTGGCTCAGTGGTAGAGTGCTTGCCTAGAATAAGTCCTGGGTTCGATTTCTCAGTACCACATACACAGAAAAGGCTGGAAGTGGTACTGTGGCTCAAGCACTAGAGCGTTAGCCTTGAGCACAGAGAGGCTCAGGGACATTGCCCAGGCCCTGAGTTCAAGCTCCAGACCTGGCAAAAAAAAGCAGGTTGGGGGGGCGAAGAAAAGTGTCTGTATTATTAAAGTTATAGGGAGACTACAGGTATTATAAAACCATGTACATTGTTAAAACAACAGAAACTCAGAAATAAGACACACATACATAGTTACTATATATGTAATATATAAATCTAGTAATGATAGGTATCATTTTAGATCAACAGGAGAAATTAATTAATAAAGAATATAATTAATAAAGAATATAACAGACGAGTAAACAAATGGAAGAAAATTTAGTTGGAATTCTCCAGCTAATTTAGGCCAAAATGTAGGTCAGATGGAAAAAATACTTAAAGAAATACTTAACATAATTTATTTTTATTTTTTTGCCAGTCAGTGGGCCTGAACTCTGAGCCTGGGCACTGTACCTCACTCAGCTGTTCAGCTCAAGGCTAGCTCTACCACTGGAGCCATAGCGCCACTTCCAGCTTTTTCTGCTTATGTGGTGCTGAGGAATCGAACCGAGGGCCTCATGTAGGCGAGGCAAGCACTCTACTACTGAGCCACCTTCCCCACCATAATTTCTTATATTTATATAATACAAGAAAATAATATAAGAAATTTATAAAAGCACTAATATATCTCGAAAAAGTTTTAATATAGAAATGGAAAAGTTTTTTTTGTTTTGTTTTGTGTGTCAGTTGTGGGCCTTGAACTCTGGGCCTGGGCGCTGTCCCAGAGCTCTTCAGTTCAAGCTAACTACCACTTGAGCCACAGCGCCATTTCTGGTTTACTGGTGGTTAATTGGAGCTTAGAGTCTCATGGACTTTCTTTCCCGGGCTGGCTTTGAACCGTGATCTTTAGATCAGGTGTAAGCCACCAGCACCCGGCTCCTGCTTGATTTTTTTTCTTCACATCTCTATTCACCACCTGAATTATACATTATGTTTGTTCTTTTTGTTTGCTTTCTTTGTCTCCCCATAGAATGCAAGGTCCATTAGAGCAGGACTCTTGTTTTATTTTCTTCTGTATTCCCAGAACAGTATATAACTCATGGTAAACATTCAGTAAATATGTACTGAATGAATAAATCTGTTTTAAATACAGTCTTCTGTTTATATTATAGCTTGGTTTTATAAAGACCTTCATTTCAAAAGTCTGAAGTTCTAGTCAATGTGTTCATCTTTTCCTTTTACTCTTTTTCAATTAAAGTTCTTTCTTCATCATTTGAAGTTGTACAGTACTTTTTCTTTTTTCCACATTGAGGTGTTTAGTTGATTCCAAATATGTTTTTTGTGTATGGTCTCAGGTTGTAGCTAATTTTTCTAAGTAGCCAGTTCTAATCAGCAAAAAAATATTTTCATATTTGGATCATACTATAGGCATCAGTGTGTGTGTGTTTGGTTTTTATGCCAGTCCGGGGCTTGAACTCAGGGCCTAGACACTGTCCCTGAGCTTCTTTTGCTCAAAGGTAGCACTCTACCACTTGAACTACAGCCCCACATCCAGCTTTTGTTTATGTGGTATTGAGGAATTGAACCCAGGGCTTCATGCATGCTACATGCTAGGCAAGCACTCCACCACTGAGCCACATTCCTGGCGCATGCGTGCGTGTGCGTGTGTGCGTATGCGTGTGTGTGTGTGTGTGTGTGTGTGTGTGTGTGTGCATTCTGCTGGGCATTGAGCCTAAGCCTCACTCATGCCAGGCATGCACACACTTTATTATCACGTCACATCCCTGGCCTCCCAGAACATTTTTTAAATCAAATGGGACTGATACTGATTAAGAGAAGGAGGAATCAGTGTATATTTTCAGAGTGCTACCTTTTAAGTGATAGCAAATATAATTAGTGGTAAGGTACTAAAACCACTCTTTGTTTTTTGAATTTATTTTTAACTAGGAATCTACACCAACAATGACCCTGAAATTTCTGCCTCCCCAGTGTTCTCAGCCTCCCAAGCTTCAGAAGAACAAAGGTATATTGTGTAAGCCGGTCACACAGACCAAGGCCACCTCTTGCAAACCACATTTACAGCACACAGAATGTCAGACAGGTATGTTTCCTTGTCCTTTCCCTTGTAGAAAGTTTGTTTTTTGGTTTGCTTTTGTAAGAAATTAAAGCAGGAAGTGGTGCTATAGCTAAAGTGGTAGAGCACTAGCCTTAAGCGAAGAGCTGAGAAACAGTGCCTAGGCCCAGAGTTCAAACCCCATGGCTGACAAAAAAAAAAAAAATAGTCAAGTGCTGGTGGCTCAGGCCTGTAATCTTGACTACTCAGGAGGCTGAGATCTGAGGATCACCTGGGCAGCAAAGTCTGTTTTTATCTCCAGTAAACCACCAGAAAACTGGAAGTGGTGCTGTGGCTCAAGTGGTAGAGCACTAGCCTTGAACTAAAGAGCTGAGTGAGGGACAGCGCCCAGGCCCAGAGTTTAAGCCCCACAACAACAACAACAACAAAAAAAAGTTAAAGCAATTGATAATTTCTTGAGTGTGAACATATTCACTAATTCTTGGATCATATACTTTGAATCCATGTGCACACAGAGCATTGTAAATGTGCAGACAAGCCATTATAATTAGTAAAGTACATATTTGGTTAGAAACATTACTGATAAAACCTTTACTCTTTTTTTTTTTTTTTGT
>NW_012267397.1:131635-151987 GCF_000151885.1 Dipodomys ordii | reverse complement strand
AAAAAAAAAGAAAAAAGATCTTGAGTTAATTTTTCCTGGGCTAACCTCAGAACATGAATCTTTATTTCCGCCTCTTGAGTAGTGTGTTCTTTGAAAATACAGATAGTAGCACAATGTAAATTGTAAATGTGTGTGTGAAAAACAGAAAAACATTGCTCACTTGTTCTTGAACATAACAGTGATTCACATGTTTCCTTCAGATTTACCTATGCCTAATGAGAGAAATGATGCACAACCCGATTCTCCACCTGCAAAGAAAAATAGAATAGGGTTTTTCCAGACTTATGATGCAGAATATTTAAAAGTCGGTTTTATCATCTGTCCTGGATCAAAAGAGAGTTCACCAAGGCCACAGTGTGTCATTTGTGGAGAGATTTTACCCAGTGAAAGCATGAGGCCAGCAAGCCTTTCTCATCACTTGAAGACAAAACATTCAGAATTGGAAAACAAACCAATAGATTTTTTTGAACAAAAATTTCTTGAAATGGAACGTCAAAACAGTTCTTTAAAAAAATGTTTACTAGTTGAAAAGTCACTTGTGAAAGCTTCTTATTTAATTGCTTTCCAAATTGCTGCCAGCAAGAAGCCATTCTCCATCGCTGAAGAATTAATTAAACCATATTTAGTAGAAATGTGTTCAGAAGTTTTGGGTTCAAGTGCAGGAGACAAAATGAAAACCATTCCTCTTTCTAATAATACAATTGGCTATAGGATTGAAGAGCTCTCTGCAGATGTTGAAGATCAGCTGATTCAGAAGGTCAGAGAGTCGAAGTGGTTTGCCCTTCAGATAGATGAGTCATCCGAAATCTCAGACGTCACCCTTCTCTTGTGCTATATTCGTTTCATTGACTATGATTGTAGTGATGTAAAAGAAGAATTATTATTTTGCATTGAAATGCCTTCTCCAGTCTCTGGTACTAAGATCTTTGAAGTAATAAATAAATACATTGATAGCAAATCCCTGAGTTGGAAACATTGTGTTGGTCTCTGTACTGATGGAGCTACCAGCATGACTGGCAGGTATTCTGGTTTAAGGTCAAAAATTGAGGAAGTGGCCATGAATACAATGGCATTCACACATTGTTTTATTCACCGGGAACATCTGACAGCTGCAACGGTATCTGCATGCTTACAAGAAATTCTTTTACAGTCAGCACAAATTTTAAGTTTCATAAAAAGCAATGCATCAAACTCACGAATGTTAACGATATTGTGTGAAGAGCCAGGGTCTGAGCATGTGAATCTACCACTTCATGCTGAGGTTCGTCAGATATCAAGAGGGAGAGTTTTAACGAGATTGTTTGAATTGCGAAATGAAGTTGAAATATTTTTAAATCAGAAACATTCAGATTTGGCTTCTTATTTTCATGATGAGGAATGGGTTGCAAAGTTGGCCTATTTAGCAGATATATTTTCGCTTATAAACGAATTACATTCAGGTCTCCAAGGAAGCATGACGACTTTCTTCAGTTTGTATAACAAAATGGACATATTTAAGGAAAAGTTAAAATTGTGCTTGAAGTACACACAGGAGAGTGATTATGACATGCTTCCTTCATTATCTGAGTTTGTGAAATCAACAGACTTAAATGTGAAAAGCATTACAAGCGTCATTTTTGAGCATCTGCAAGGACTTTCTCAACTGTTCCATGACTGTTACCCACCAGAAAGAGACTTGCGTTCAGGAAATTTGTGGATAGTTAATCCTTTTATGAATCACCAAAATAATAATTTTACTGTTGTGGAAGAAGAAGAACTGACAAAGTTATCTTCAGATTTAGGATTGCAATCAGTATTTAAATCAGTGTCTGTAACTCAGTTTTGGATAAATGCAAAGGCAGATTATCCAGAACTCCATGAAAAGGCAATGAAATTTTTATTGCCCTTTTCTACTGTTTACTTGTGTGATGCTGCCTTTTCAGCTTTGGCTGAGTCAAAACAGAGAAGCTTGTTGATTTCTGGCCCTGCTCTACGACTGGCAGTCACATCCTTAATTCCAAGAGTAGAAAAGTTAGTGAAGGAGAAAGAATAGCAACCTGCATATTGCTTATCATTAGAGTCTATAATTTTGTGTGAAATTTTGTATAAGTATCCTACAATATAATTTCCTAGTGTGGATTTGTGTTTTCAATAATTAAAGTCTTTAATAATTTTTCTTTGTGGAGAGACTTGGTAATTGTACATTTATACATAATTATGTATAATTTTAATACAAGGTAGAAAATTTAGCTAATATTAGCTAATAAACTTGGGTTGATGACCAAGATTGAAGGTAATTAAAGACCTAATTTGTAATAGCCCTACCTGGATTTTTTTTCTTTCGGTCAGTTGTGGGGCCTGAACTCGGCCTGGGCACTGTTCCTCAGCTCTTCAGCTGAAGGCTAGCACTCTACTATTTGAGCCACAGCAACACTTCTGGCTTTTTTGCTTATGTGGTACTGAGGAATCGAACTTAGGGCCTCATGCATGCAAGGCAAGCACTCTACCACTAAGCCACCTTCCCAGCCTCTGGATGTTTAAACAGTACATTTAGAAAGTACATAGGAAGCTGGACACAGGTGGCTCATGTCTGTAATCCTAGCTACTCAGGAGGCTGGGATTAGGAGATCCCAGTTCAAAGACAGCCTAGGCAGAAAAGTCTTATGAGATTATCTCTAATTACCCAGTAAAATAAATAAAAGCTGGAAGTGGCAGTGTGGCTTAAGTGGTAAAACTCCAGCCTTGGGTGAAAAAGCCAAGGGATAGCAAACAACCGGGCCCTGAGTTCAAATCCCATTTCAGGCACACACAAGGAGGGAAGGGGAATTTCATTCTCTAGCCAGTCCCTGACATCCCACAGATGGAAACAGCATAAATGTTTGAGACTTTCCAGGAAGACCTGCTAGACTAGGACTTGGCAAAAATTTTTCGTAAAGGACCACATAGTAAATATTTTAGACTTGTTTTGTTTTTTCTTGGTCCTGGGGTCTGAACTCTGGGCCTGCGCACTGCGCTGACCCTCAGCTCTTCAGCTCAAGGCTAGCGCTCTACCACTTGAGCCATAGCACCACTTCCAGCTTTTTCTGCTTATGTGGTACTGATCGAATCCAGGCTTCATTCATGCAAGGCAAGCACTCTACCACTAAGCCACCTTCCCAGCCCTTATTTCCCCTCCCCCTATTGTGGCCACTACTCTGCACTTGCAGTACAAAAACATCTATACATAATATACAAGTGTAGCTTGTATATAAATACTGAGAGGAATTTCAGATGCTTTTCATATGTCACGAAAGCTTTTAGGCACTTTCCATTTAAAAAATATGGGGGCAGCACCGTCAGCTGGCTGATTTGGCCCAAAGTTCACAGCTTTCCACCACTGATGAACGGGCCAGACTTGGTTGGCTGAAGCCAATTTCCATAGCTTCAAATTTCTAGATTCTCAGACGTCTTCCATGTTTTAACTCGAGCTAGAGCAGTTAGGGGTAGGGGGATGTACTGTAATTGTTGGTTATGACTAGTGATTGTACCGTGTACTAATTTACAAACTCCTGAACTCAGGGCCTGGGCGCTGTCCCTCAGCTCTTTCGCTCAAGGCTGGCGCTCTACTACTTTGAGCCACAGTACCAGGTTCGGTTTTTGAGTGGTTAATTGGAGATAGGAGTCTCACTGCGGGGAGCGGGGGGTGGGGTGGGGGGGTCTATCCAAGCCGGCCTCGAACCATGATCCTCAGGTCTCAGCGTCCTTAGTAGGATTACAGCCGTGAGCCACCAGCGCCGAGCACTTCCTGAGCCATTGCAGTGGCCGTCACCAGCGCCTCCAGGGATGCAGACCCTGGGTCTGGCTTGGGTGGCCGGCAGCTAGAGAGGCCTGGGCGGGACCGGTAAGCCGGAGCCTGGCTGTTCTGTAGCCACGTTTACTGGCGGGGAGGTCGAGGCTCAGCCCGAAGTCCAAGGGCCTGACTATCAGATCCGGTAGGTCGCGTCCCTGTCCCCGTCCCGAGTGCTGGGCGCTGGCGCAGACCGTGGCGATCCCGGCCCGCGGGGCGAGGCGAGGGGCGGGAGCGGGTGGTGCGGCCTTCCGGCCGAGCAAAA
The DNA here is from genome assembly GCF_000151885.1 of Dipodomys ordii. Classification (NCBI taxonomy): domain Eukaryota; kingdom Metazoa; phylum Chordata; class Mammalia; order Rodentia; family Heteromyidae; genus Dipodomys; species Dipodomys ordii. Next base: position 147,917 of record NW_012267397.1, on the reverse strand, counting down.
AGACAAACCACGCGGGGCGGGGCGGGGCGGGGCGGCTCGCGGGCAGCCCGGGGCGGCCGAGCGCTGGGCCCGGGGCAGGCGCGGCCATGGCGCGCGCGCTCGCCGCTCTGCGCTTCTTGCTGGGCGGCTTCTTCGCGCTCACCGGAGCGGCCAAGCTCTCGCAGCTCTCTTCTCCGGTGTCGGAGCAGATGGTGAGCGGCGCGGCGCGGCGGGGCGGGAAGGGACCTGGAGGCGTGCACTCGGCCTGGCCGCCCCGTCTAGTTCCCTGCGGGGTCCGACCGCGCTGGGGCTGGGACCTTCCTTGGGGGTGCGGGGGAGGGGGGTGGCGGGGAATCCTCGAGGTCTCTGCTGCTCTCCCAGGTGGAGGACATCGAACCTCCACCCCTGGTCGAGAATGCAATCCCCGGGCAAATTAAGAGTCCAAGGGATCTTGGGGGGTGGGGGGGAGGAACGGAGGGAGTGACCGAATGCCCCACTTCCTGGTCCTTGGGAGCCTGGTAAGGCCTGGTTTGTAACCCCCACGGTGGGGATGGGGCAGGGAGGGGGGACAGGGAGGGGGGGGCGAGGGTAGGAACAAGTCTGAGGGTGATGCATAATTTGACAAAAGTTTCACATCTAGTCCAGAAACAGCACCCAAACCAAGTCCTCCTAATTCAGGAACCTGAAAGAGAGGCCTAGAAGTCACCCTCCAGCCTCCTCTCTGCCCCTCTCTTCTTCTGTGCCACCTCTAAATAGTCCCTTCATAGCATCCTGAAGAAGGAAGCAGGCATGGTCCAAAGGAAAAGAAAAATCTGGAGTTCTCAAAGCCTTGGCCGGAGATGGGACAGCTCAAGCCTGGCTCCCTCCTCCTGGGACTTGGAGAGGTCTTGCGAGAAAATCAGGCCATCTCTGCACCACCCCAAGTCCTGTACACTGTTTCCTGATTCCAAAGCTCAGCCCCAGAAGGGAACCTTTTTTTCTCCAGGCTCACCTCAGGCCTTGACCTAATCTTAGAGGCATATTTTGTTGGAGGAATCAGGCCTCAGCTCCTGTTGACTCAGGGCAACTTGTCCTTGGTCAGTGTTGCTGATTGGCATTCTCCACCATTCCCCTAGAAAGCCCTGTTTGTGCAGTTCACTGATGTGTTTCCGTTGAAGTTGTTCGGCTACCAGCCAGATCCCATGAACTATCAAACAGCGGTGGGCTGGCTGGAACTTCTGGCTGGGTTGCTGCTGATCCTGGGCCCACCGATGCTGCAAGAGATCAGTAACTTGCTCTTGACACTGCTCATGATGGGTAAGGGAGCCAATTAGCCTTGGGAATTAGGGTCTTCTGGGGTGGGGGAAGATGATGGAAAGATCTGGCTGTCTCCCTTTTCTCTGAGTCTTGGTACACTTCCTGCTCAGCTGCATCTTCTGTGAGCTTCAAGACTAGGGCAGGTACTTTGGGAATTTAATGTCCTGCACTGACTCAGGTTAAATTGATTTTCTCCCATATCACTTCTATGGCTGTATAATATTCTATTGTGAGGATGTTTTGTAACCACCAAGCCCCTACTTGTTCTGCCACAAGCTCACTTTTGGGAGGAGCAGCAGCTGCCACTTGACTTACACACCTGGCAGTTAGGAGTAGTGAGCAGAAAAGCAGGGGGCACAGAGCTTCTCTAGAAGGGCTTCTGCTAGAAGCTTTGCCCACAGAACTGGAGATCCACAAAACAGCTATGGCTTAAAAGGCCAGACATGGGGGCTGGGAAGGTGGCTCAGTGGTAGATTGCTTGCCTTGCATGAGGTCCTGGGTTCGATTCCTCAGCACCACATAAGCAGAAAAAGCCAGAAGTGGCACTGTGGCTCAAGTGGTAGAGCGCTAGCCTTGAGCTGAAGAGCTGAAGGACAGTGCCCAGGCCCATGACTAACCAAATAACAAAAAAAGACAGACATGGGTCATCATTTTTTTTGTATGTATGTGCCATTATTGGGGCTTGAACTCATAGCGGAGGCACCATCCCTTAGCTTTTTCACTCAAGGCTAATTTGAGTCACAGCTCTTCCAGGTTTTTGCTTGTTTGTGGGCGGGGGGCGGTAATTTGAGAGAAGAGTCTCAGGGACTTCCTTGCCTGGGCTGGCTTCAAACAATGATCCTTAGATCTTAGCCTCCCGAGTAGCTAGAATTACAGGTAAACACCATTATTATTGCCACAACTACAGCCTTGTCTCTTCTCTGATGTTTTTTCCATTTCTAGAACTTTCTTCCTTTTTCAGATCTTTGCCACTCTTCCACCACCAGTTCCTCTGCCTGCTTCTGCCAGTATGATGTAAGATTAAGAAAGGAGAAGAGTTGGAGAGAATTTGTTCCCAAATCTTCACCCACTCACCTCAGCCCCTACTGTTTGACTGGAATGTTTCTGTTTCTTTCTTGTCACTTGTAAGATACTTCTGATACTCAGTCCTACTTTCTTTGGGGAGGCCAGACAGGAGTGCAGCTGATTTGTGGGGCAGGGTGCTTAATGGAAGGAGTGGGACTGGGGCAGTCAGCCCAAGATGGAATCTCCTGGGTGCCCCTCAGGGACCTCACCTTGCATTCCAGGGGCAATCTTCACTTTGGCATCTCTGAAAGAATCACTGAGCACCTGCATCCCAGCCATTGTTTGTCTGGGGCTCCTGCTGCTGCTGGACATCTGTCAGCTCTTAACCCAAACTAAGAAGGTGGTCAGATCCTCTAGGAGGAAGACTCGCCATGCATTCAGAGAACCTTGGAAGACTCTTCAAGCCATGTAGCTACCAGTGCTGGAACATGCTGGAACACACAGTCTACTACATTTCTATGTGTGGGGTTGAAGATACCTTGTCTACCTGGCTTTGATAGTTCTGTACTGTTCTGTTTAGAGAGGTACACACTAGACATACTAACATTTCACATAGCATGTAAATGTAGAAAATAAACTCACAAGAAATTTAAATCACTCATAATTCCAATGTCCTGAAATAATCCCTTTTAATGATTTAGTATAATGGTACCTCTTGACCTTTTTGTTCCTTTATATAGATATATATTTTAAAAATGAAAACAGGACCATATAACCTACTTCATTACTTGCTTTCAGAACCCAATATTCTGTACTACCATTCTCTGTCAGTTTTATATCATTAATGTTAATAACTGAATAGTATTCCATCCTAAGGGTATATTGCATTTATCTCACCCCTTCCCTTGAAGAGCATTTGAGTTATTCACACCTTTTTTTGGCCAGTCCTGGGGCTTTTACTCAGGGCCCAGGGCACTGTCCCTGAGCTTCTTTTGCTCATGGCTAGCTCTCTACCACTTGAGCCACAGTTCCACTTCCAGCCTTTTCTGTTTATGTGGTACTGAGGAATCAAACCCAGGGCTTTGTACATGCTAGGCAAGCCCTCTACCAGTAAGCCACATTCCGAGTCCATTCAGAGCTTTTTTTCTGTGTGTAAATTTAATCGTAAATCAACAATATATTTATTTTCCATTCTCTGGAAGTGAGGGTGCTGGTTCAGAAAACATGCATATTTCTAGGGGGTTCCATACATGTTTAGAATTTTCCAGGGTGAGTATTGCAGTGTTTACATTTGTTTCTGTCTATGCCCTTCTGAACCATTTGACTCCTTATTGCTCACAAAGATTGGCCTTTTTGCAGGACCTGAATTCACCAGCCTGTGATGGTGAGATATGACACTTAATCCAGTGCTCCTTAATACTGACATGGGGGTGGGGAGTAGGAGAACAGCCAACTCCCAGGAATTGCTCAGTGGTTTAGCAGGGCCAAAGCTTGAGAGGAATCCCAGAGGTCCTTGAGGGTCAGAAGGAAGCTTACGTGTTGACAGTTCTCAAGGGAAGTAGACAACATGTTAGAGCATGTACTGTCATGTCACAAAACCATCTTCCCTTTAATAAAGAGGGGTCCTTTCGGGTAAGTGATGGACTTTGCATAAAGGAAAAATAATGAGAAAAAAAGTATTCCTTTTTCTTCTCTTTTTTTTTTTTCTTTGCTACCCAAAGTTGTTCTTCTTCTTCTTTTTTTTTTGCCCAAAGTTCTGAGTTTGAAGCAGGACTTCTTTGTGGTCAAAAGGTGAAGTAGGGGGCTGGGAAGGTGGCTCACTTGCCTTGCATACTCAAGGCCCTGGGTTCGATTCCTCAGCACTACATAAGCAAAAAGAAAAAAGCTGGAAGTGGCACTGTGGCTCAAGTGGTAGAGCGCTAGCTTTGAGCTGAAGAGCTGAGGGACAGTGCCCAGGCCCAGAGTTCAGGCCCCATGACCGGACCCAAAAAAAAAAAAGGTGAAGTAGGAGCCAGGTGCCAGTGGCTCACACCTATAATCCATAAAGCTGAGATCCAAGGATCATGGTTCTAAACCAGCTGAGGCAGGAAAGTTTGTGGGACTCATCTCCAATTAACCACCAAAAAGCTGGGAGTAGAAAGAGAAGTGTGGCTTGAGTGGTAGAGCACCTGCCTTCAATGAAAAACTGAGGGACAATGCCCACGCCTTGAGTTCAAGCCCCAGTACTGGCACCAAAAAAGGAAAAGGAAAGGAAAGAAAAAACAGATTGGAAGACTTTAGGATTGTGGAGCCCTTTCAGCTCTGCCAAGGATGCTGTTTGTGTGTGTGTGTGTGAGTGTGAGTGTGAGTGTGTGTGTGTGTTTTATAACTTCCTAGGGAGAGGACCTGAACTAAGGAAGTCCAAGGTCACTGTGTATAAGCCTGTCCATGATCCCTTCATCACAAGGCCATTCCTCCATCCATGCATGGCCCCCTTTGCCACTGATGTGGTGAGAAGACTTGGGCCTTTTCCTGGATAGGACTCTACATTCCAGCCTGGTTTCTCAGGAACTGTCAGTTGGGGAGCCCAGCACAGGCTTACTTTATGTAGCAGCACCCCATGTCTTTGCCTCCTACTCTGTCTACAAAGAGCACCTTTATTCTAGCACCAAGGCTGCAAATGGGGGATCTCTCTGGGACTCCCGCCTCTTCTCCTTTCTCACAGCATATCACCAAGAATTGTGGAGCCCAGGTCCTCCTCCGTCCCCAGCAGTTGCCGGCTGAGTTTGGTCTTTACCCCCTTCCTCCTGGTCTTCCTTTTGTCTCCAGTGTTCCCTCCCAGCAAGGATGGAGGAAGAGGGGACAGAGTTGGGATTGGGTATAATGGAGGTCTTTGTGGCTTCTTCCCTCCAGGGGTGACCTGGGTCTTGACAATTGCAGCCCCTGGGATGACCCCACTCTCTTCATCATCATACCCACAGTCTATACCTTAGTGCTGTGCCTGGCCCTCTGCCCATGTGTGGCAGTGTTGGTTTGCAGTAGCAGACTTGTGGGCTAGGCCTTACATCTCTGCTCAAGCTGGTCTGCCCCTAGGGGTCCTGGAACTGGCCTTCCTGGAGCTCATCAGGGTGCCGAGGGGTTACCTGTGAAGCTGGCCATGCCACATAAGCTATGCTCAGATTGAGTCTCAGTCTTTGCCCTCTGCCTGGTGCCCAGCAAGTTGGTGATGGTGGGCTTAGTGGATGGGCAGGAGGGTGCCTCAGGCTGTGATGCCACCGCCATGTGCCACGTGATACACCCTCAGCCTGGCACTGCTGAGCCTGCATAGCCGGCCCGGCTCACCCATGGTTTTTCCCTTCTCCAAACAGACTTCTGCCATGCTGAGCTGCTCCCCATCTCCCAGCCCCTTGCCTTCCCTGAATGCTTCTTCCTGCTGCCATCCTCTAGGTGGTTTGGGGGTAGAAAATGCTGTTTGGATGGAGTCCAACTTATGCAGTAACCCCATACTAGCCATGTAACCAAGGACTGTTGGGCAGGGATAGAACGCTCTTTGTGACCTTTTATGTTCCAGAGACTTTTACCAGCTTTTGGATTTAAGAAACATGCAATTTGTCTTTTACACCTCTTGAACAAAATAATCTTCAAAAACCCATGTGGCCCACAAAGCTTTGGTCTCCAGTCGGGCCTTCTTCTCTACCAGCCCTGCCTCTATGATCACAGGCACCTTCTCAGTCCACGCAACATGCCAGCTTCTTACCCTTTGCATCTTTGGCTAGAAATGATCTTCCCCTGACCTTCAGTAATTTTTTTTTCTTTTGTAGTGGTGGTACTGGGGCTTGAACTCAGGGCCTGGGCACTGACCCTTAGCTTTTTTGCCCAACGGTAGCACTCTACCACATGAACCACACCTACACTTCTTCTGGCTTTTTGCTGGTTCATTGGAGGTAAGAGTCTTTAGGACTTCCTTGCCAATGCCGGCTTTGAACCTCAATCCTCAGATCTCAGCCTCCTGAGTAGCTAGGATTACAGATGTGAACTATTAGCACCTAGCTTGGGAAGCTTTTCTTGACTACCAAAACATCTCCTCTACACATACAATATTGTTCTTTTCTCAATTGCAACCAAATCATTAACTGAGTAATATTTTTTCCTTTCTCTCATCAGAATGTATTTACATTAATCCATGAGAAATTGCCATTTTTGTAAGGCCTCCAATGGTTGAATATTGGCAATTCTATTTTCATGTAATTCAGCTTAATAAATTCCATGTTTACCTTGTTCATTGCAGTATCTCCCTGAGCTTGGTATTGTGCCTTGCACACAGTAAGAGTTCACAGATTTCAATGAGTGATTAAAGTCTGAACATCATTAATATCAAACTTGTAGCCAGGTGTTCTTAGCTCTTGCTTATAATTCTAGTTATTCAGGAGGTTGAAATCTGATAATTGAGGCTCATACCCAGCCCAAACAGGACTTTTTTTTTTTGGTCGATTGTTGGGCTTGAACTCTGGGCTTGGCACTGTCCCTCAGCTCTTCAGCTCAAAGTGAATACTCTACCGCTTGAGCCATAGCGCCACTTCCAGTTTTCTGAGATAAGGTCATGGCCTTTCATGACTGGGCTGGCTTTGATCTCAGCCTCCTGAGTAGCTAGGATTACAGACGTGAGCCACCAACACCTGGCCCTTGAGACTCTTATTCCCAGTTAACTACCAAAAAGCCAGAAATGGAGCTGTGGCTCACATGGTAGAGCTCCAGCTTTGAGCAAAAAAGCTAAGGGACAGTGCCCAGGCTCCAAGTTCAAGTCCCAGTACCAGGACAGAAATAAAAACCCAAATTCTAATGTACTCAGACATCTCAGTCTCTATTAAGGTTTCCTCAAGTGTTTCTTGGATTCTCCAAGCTTGTCTTACCGCTGCATGCTTTCCCCATTGGTCCTGATGATTGCTTCCTTCTGCTGTTGCTGGATGCTGCAACTCTGCCATCACTTCCACTGTGCCAAAAAGATGCCTGTGCCAAGGCCTGGTGGTAATCAAGCTGGAGCTTGATCCTGCCACTTACTTGGATGATTGGTTAGACTTGCGGCCTTCAGCTTCAACTAATCTGAGGCTTTCATAGGGGGCAGATCTTTGCCAATGGCTCTGCCTAGTATGGCTTTCCCTCTGTAGGATCCATCTTATCTTGGTTCTAAGCCTTTCATTGGGGGTGTTGGAGCGGGGGATGTCTTAAGCAAAACTGCCTACGACCCAAGGAGTTGAAGCTAACTAAGCAAGTGGGAGCAGTAAGTTCATGCTGCCAAGTGAGCTGGTCAGGCAGTGTCCATCCATCAGCCAGCCTGTCTTACTTACCTTCAGGCCCTTTTGCTGCGTTTGCCTCCAAATGATAAATTTGGCAAATTCCTTCTTTTCTTTTTGATAAATTACTTTTCATGGGTTCTTTAGTCATTCTTCAATTGTTTTATGTTTTAAAAGTAACATGTATATATGTGTTCATGAAAGTAAATTCACAGCAAGAGACAAATGTAAAATAGAAAATAAAAGTTATCCAATGGTAGTCATTGCTCATACTGTGTGTGTGTGTGTGTGTTTCCAGATATTTTCTTTTTCTTTTTCTTTTCTGCCAGTCTTGGGGCTTGAACTCGGGACTTGGGAACTGTCCTTGAGCTTCTTTTGCTCAAGGCTAGCACTCTACCACTTGAGCCACAGCGGCACTTCCAGCCCTTTCTTTTTCTTTTTTTTCCCCTGTCTGTCGTGGGGCCTGAACTCCGGGCCTGGGCGCTGTCCCTCAGCTCCTCAGCTCAAGGCTAGAGCTCTACCACTTGAGCCACAGCACCACTTTGGCTTTTTCTGCTTATGTGGTGTTGAAGAATTGAACCCAGAGCCTCATGCATGCAAGGTAAGCGCTCTACCACTGAGCTACCTTCCCAGCCCCATTTCCTCTTCCTTCCTTCCTTCCTTTCTTCCTTCCTTCCTTCCTTCCTTCCTTCCTTCCTTCCTTCCTTCCTTCCTTTCCATGGGGCTTGAACTCTGGGCCTGGGCGCTGTCCCTCAGCTCTTCAGCTCAAGGCAAGCACTCTACCACTTGAGCCACAGCACCACTTTTGATTTTCTGAATGGTTTATTGGAGATAAGAGTCTCACAGAGTTTCCTGCCCAGGTTGGCTTTGAACCGTATCCTCAGATCTCAGCCACCTCAGTAGCTAGGATTACAGGTGTGAGCCACTGACACTTGGCTCTATTTGTGTGGTACTGAGGAATCAAACCCAGGGCTTCATGCATGCTAGGCAAGCACTCTACCACTAAGCCACATTCCCAGCCCTCCTGTCCCCCATTATTTTCTATTCCAGTACATGGATACTCGGTTTTCATCAAAAACTCCTCTTTGGCATTTTGCTTCTCCTTATTTATCTTATACATATTTCTCTGTGCATATAGATCTTCCTCATTCTTTTATTAGACATAGTATTTATTTTTATTCACTTGGTTCTCTACTGCTGGGCATATGTTTCCATTATTTTATTGTTATAAACAGTGCTGCAATCCATATTCCTGTTCACAGACCTTTGCAGACTTGTAAATCTGTAGAATAATTTCCTGGCAATGAAATTGCTATATCAAAAACTATATGTATAATTAAATTGCTTAATGACATCACCAAATTGCCTCCTTAAAATGCTGTACCAATTATACCCGCTTCCCAACAGGAAGTCAATCCCTGTTTACCACCCTTACTAGCACTGGGCAATACTACCTCCTTTGCATGTGTGTGTGCCAGCACTGGGGCTTGAACTCCGAGCCTGGATGCTGTGCCTTAGTTTTTTCTGCTCAGGGCTTGTGCTCTACCACCTGAAACACAGCTCCATTTCTGGCTTTTTGGTGGTTAATTCGAGATAAAGAATCTCACAGACTTTGCTGCTCAGGCTGGCTTTGAAATATGATCCTCAAGGGCTGGGAAGGTGGCTCAGTGTTAGAGCGCTTGCCTTGCATGCTTGAGGCCCTGGGTTTGATTCCTCAGCACCACATAAGCAAAAAGAAAAAAGCCAGAAGTGGCGCTGTGGCTCAAGTGGTAGAGCACTAGCCTTGAGCTGAAGAGCTAAGGGACAGCACCCAGGCCCAGTGTACAGGCCCCATGACTGGACCCCCCCCCCAAAAAAAAAGGAATATGATCCTCAGATCTCAGATTTCTGAGTAGCTAGAATTACAGGCATAAGCCACTAGACCCTGGCTTTGAATCTGGGCTTCTATTGTTGCCAGTGTTAGTCAGATTTCTTTATTGTAACAAATACCTAGGGGTTGGGATGTAGTCTAGTGGTAGAACACTTTCCTAGCACGTGCAAGCCTCTGGTTTTGATCCCTAGCACTATAAAAACAAAAGCAAAGCAAAAACTAACAGAACCCTAAATACCAGAGATAATCACTTTAAGAAAATAAAAGATTTATTCATTATTGAACAACTGGTAAGTAGTGTATTGAAATAGTTGATTTATGCAATGGTGACTACAACTTCTATTCTTGGCTTCATACTGATGGAAGGAATCTGTCTCACACAGTCTTAGAAGGACCATGTAAGTCAATGAGTTGCTTGTGAATTCTCATCTGGAATTGATCCCATGGCTTAGGACCTTCCCCACAAGGTGTTTTTCTGGTAGTGATTCTTGAAGTCTTGGTAGGCATGCTCACTGGTATCTTCAAGTTGAAATTCATTTCCTTTGTGCCTCTGGCTCTGGTCAGCGCACACCTCTACAGGTTTTTGCCTTGCAGCTGGTGAGAATAATTCTAGTTCAGATTCACTGAATTGCCACTGCCTATTCCATGGGTATTTTTCTGGTATCTTAAAAACCTGTAGCTCAGGTGTGGCTTCCTGACTGATTTATCCCCTTAGAGAGTAAATATCAATGAGCAGGAGCAGAAGGAATAGAGCTCAGCTGTACCTACAACTGCATCTCCCCCAGAAATCAAAAGATTTATTTTGGAGCTGGGCACCACTGGCTCACACATGTAATCCTAGCTACTCAGGAGGCTAAATCTGAGGATCATGGTTCAAACCCAGCCCAGGCAGGAGAGGCCATGAGACTCTTATTTCCAATACATCACCAGAAAACTGGAAGTGGCACTGTGGCTCAAGTGGTAGAGTGCTTGCCTTGAGCTGAAGAGCTGAGGGACAGTGCCCAAGCCCAGAGTTCAAGCCCCACGACTGACAAAAAAAGGAAAAAAAAAGATTTATTTTGTCTTGCAGATTTGGAGATTTCAGCCCACCATTGATTGACCCCTTTGCTTTTGGGCCTGTGGCCAGGCAATTGGACAGAATGTATGACAGAGCAAAACTGCTCACCTCATGGCTAAGAAACTGAAAACAGGAAGCTCAAGGCCCCATTATACCCAATGACCTACAGACCTTCCACTAGGCCGCACCTCCCAAAGGAACTTTTCACCACTTTGTTACCTGAATCAACTTAGGAAAGTTTATTTTGTCTCAGTCCTTGGCTAGGTATATTCATTGCTTTTGGGTCTTTGGCAAGGCAGACATAAGATCAGGGAGCATGTAACTGAGAGATGTTTGTCATTCATGTCCAGCTCAGAAGGGAGAAGGAAGAGTGAAAGGGAAAGTGAAGGGGAGAGAGGAAAGAATGGAAGGAGAGGGGGACAGGGAAGGAGAGAAAGAGAGGGAAGGAGGGAGAGAGTGGCATTCCACAAGGTCTTTTAGGCCACACCCTAATGACTTAAATCTTTCCATAGGCCCCACCTCCCAATAGCCTTTAACATAAAACCAATCTTTGGGAGCAATTCCAAATCCAAACCATCATCCCTTCCTACAGTGCCACCCCGTGGATCAAATCTTTAACATATGGGCCTTTGAGGGGTATTTAATATCCAAACTCTAGCAATGACCAGATCCTCTACATAGGACTGCAGATAGCTGCATCCTAACTATGAGCATAGTTAATTTCTTTTCATTTTTCTAGAAGATTTATCAGTCTCCTTGATCACTATTTGGAATCTGGTATGAGCAGGAATAGGAAGACAAATCACCTGTTTTCTCATACCAGCAAATTTCTTCATTGTTGGGAGTTTTAAATAAGAGTCCCAAAGCATACCAGTAGACTTATAATAACTGTGAGTTGTCTACCCATGCTTAAGAATCAAGCTGGTTCATCTCCTGTATAACCGACCAGAAGTTCAGCCCAAGGCCAGGAGATAGCATAGGCCTTTAACATCATGAATGCATGTGCTATAGTAGAATGAATTGCTTAGACCTGGAGGCCATGCAAGGCTGGGTCTTTGAGAAATGACTTAGTATCCACACAAGGGCCAGCTAAAGCCCCTGAGGCTAAATTTGATTCTATCCAAAAAAAAAAAAAAAGATTCTATTGGCTTCATCCATCCCTGCAATCTTATATTATCATGCTTTTGATGTAACTTTTCCCCTAGCAAAGACATAAGTTTCCTTTGGGAAATAGCTTCTGTGTCTGACCTGGGGAAGAAGAACCTGAGAGTCCATTGCCTCTGGGAGGTCAAATGTCATAGCAAGAAAGCTTCTTTCTAGAGTTACAGTGTTTGGGGAATCTCTCCCTCCCTTCATGATCAGCTCAGCACTGGAGGAACCTGGGGTGAATACCTAGAGGCAAGAGCTGGAGGGATATGAGAGAGAGGGACAGGGGGAGAGAGAGAGAGGAAGAGTGTGAGCAGACTGCTGTGTGTCATCAATTCTTTAGAACTCTCAGAATTTGTACTTCTTCCAAACCCAAGCCCCTTTCTTAATCTGGGGAGGAAGAGAATGGAGTCAAAGGTAGTCTTTGATTTGATGCTGGGCCCTCCTTCTTTTCAGGATTCAGAAAAAGTTTATCTGACAGCTGAATCTAATAGCTACAGTTAATAGGTCCCAGATGCCTCACTCCTTTGGCATAGTCAGAAATGCCTCATCAATCCCTGATTCAACCCATCCAGGTCACACTCTGTGCTATGGAATGTGGACATGGGGCAGGAAGGCTATTTCAAACACTGAAACAGCAACTTTTTATTCCTTGTCCACCTGTGCCAGTCTGTCAGCCCTGTATCATCCAGTGACCCAGCTTGCTTGCTTCTGTCTTTGATCTTCACTTCTAGCCCAGATCCCACCTGCTCCCCAGTCCTGTGTAGGAAAACTCTTTAGACTCCAGCTTGGTCATACTGTCCCCCTGTTTAGTCCTTAGGGTACTCTCCCTTTGCTTTGACATCTATCTTATTCTCTGCTGGCCCCTGGAGAGGATAAAGTTTCTCCCTCTGGGTCCTGCAGATCTGTGGCTGCAGCTATCCTTTGCTGACCCTGAAGCTACCTCCTTAGACTACATTCTGCAGCAGGGACTATGACCTCCTTTCCAGAACAATCAATCCCACAATTCTCCTCAGCCTGCCCTTTCTAGCCATTGGTGGGGCACATGTCACCAACTAGCCCTAGTAGGAACTGTGGTCATTAAACCGGGCTTCCTCACCCTTAGGTGTCAACGAATACTAGCCTAGTTCTAAAATGTATATGTGGCTGGGGTGCTGGGCTCACATTGGCCTCTAGCACCTGTGGGGTCCTTGGCAAGTCCAAATGGAAGATTCTCATGTCTGAATACTTAAAAGTTATAAATTAAGCTACCACAGAGTTAAATAATAAAATGCCTTGAAAGGAATATGTTTGTATACCTGTGGCTCAGTGGTAGAGAGCTTGCCTTGCATGCCTGAGGCCCTGGGTTCGATTCCTCAGCACCACATAAACAGAAAAAGCCGGAAGTGGCACTGTGGCTCAAGTGGTAGAGCACTAGCCTTGAGCTGAAGAGCTGAGGGATAGTGCCAAGACCCAGAGTTCAGGCCCCATGACCGACCAAAAAAAAAAAAGCAAAGCATGTGGTTTTCATAACTGAAAGTCAGAAAATTATTAAAGATGACTGAATTTAATTGTATATATTATATTTAAATATCATTTTTGGACTATGGATGCTGACTTATTATCATAGAAAGAGAAAATATTTTAATTTCATCATGCAAGTCACTATTGTCCATAATGTGATTTCTTCTTTTAAAACCATTACAAGCCATGTTTATAGTTAGTATCGAATGTAAGTTTGCAAGAGGCAACTTGAAAGGTGATTTTGCTAGGCCCTGTGAATTAACTGTTTCCTAATTTTGTATCTGTGATCTTTGATCTGAACTGTTCTCTGCTGCCTTCCCTTTAAAATCACCTTATTTGCAGGAGGAAAGAAATGATTCAGATAACCTGAAGGAAGGCAGGTTGTGGAAGGTAAACTGCCCCTCAAACAAGCAATACTTTCTTCTTATCATCTGAAAGAAAACAGCCTCAAACTCAGGAGACCACCTTGTTCCTCTTCTATTCCAGTAATAAAGTAATAACAACTTCTCTGGAACTCCTCCAAGAATAGAGACGGGCTGATGGTCAACCAGGCCATAGACCTGTGACCTGGGTCTGTTTGAACTATGCATTCTTTTTTCATCCCTTCCCCCTCCCATCCAACTCTCCCTATTTAATTGATTTTTCCCTGAAGCCCATGTCTGTATCTCTGAAGATGGCTAAAGATGTATTGAAGTGATATCTTCCCATGGTTACCATGTAATAAATCTTTCTCTGCCTTTCACCATGTCTCTTTATTCGGCACATGGGGGTGACTGGCTGGACCTAACATAGGATTCCTGGACTTTGGACCTAGGGTCTAAAAACTTGGTTTCCATAACAGATCTTTGGCCTTAAGGATACCAGGGTACCAATGATTGCCCCTTGGGATAGGGCACACCAAATTTTGGTTGTCATTAGAAAAGTCTCCTTTTCAGAGGTGACTCTAAGACCTTTTCCTTCTCCATGAAGCTCACAGAGATACAATAAGATTTAGCATCAAGGGCAAGTCTATTGTTCCAAGGCTTGTAGACTTTCCCTGGAGCTATACAATCTGCCATTGTAAAAGAATATTGGGGGGGTCAAAGAAAACCTTTCTTCAATTTCTTTTGCTTCTAAGCACTGGCATCTGACCTGTACCCTCCTGAATCTATTGATAGCTTGGTTCCTGGACTTGGTGATCTTGCAGAAGAGATTTAAGCTCCCCAGTGAGGTGTGTGTTTCCTGTAATCTCTTCACTCCCATACTCTGATTTGTGTTGCTAGCAGTCTTTCAACCTTCGGGACAAAAGGTTACTTTGTGTCTTTAAACTAAATTGTCTTCACAGGAAAGTTTGGATTTTGCTACTTCGTGGTGTTAACCAGTGAGGGAGAGAAAAAAGGAACACAGAAAAACCAGAGGCCTTTGAGATATCTTGCAATCTGCATAAAAATGAAAGATATTGACTGTCAAGGTGCCCCCAAGGGAGAATTCCGACTGACTAGTTTATTTGTAATCACAGATCTATGACTAAAAGTGATGATTTGCTATTGAAAAACAGCTTGGGCTAAATATCTAAGCCTGTGTTCAGATTTAATGTAATTGTGTTATGTGTTTTTAGTTTCTTATTAGTCTGTGTCTATGATGATCTAGAGGCTAAAAACCTCACAGCTATAGCAATAGTTCTGTTAGTGATTTGTGTACATGACAATTCCTGGACTCTGAAGAAAAGAGACAAAAGGCCCCTCCAGTCCACTCTGCTGACTCTAGGCGTCTACGGTTTTTTGTTTGTTTGTTTGTTGTTGTTGTTGTTGTTCCAGTATTGGATCTTGAGCTCAGGGCCTTGTGCTCTCAGCTTTTATTAGTCCAAGGATGGTACTTTTACCACTTGAGCCATACTCGACTTTCAGCTTTTTCTTTTTCTTTTTTTCTTTCTTATTTTTCTTCTTTTCTTTTTTTGTCAGTTGCTGGGCTTGAACTCTGGGCCTGGGTGCTGTCCCTCAGCTCTTTAGTTCAAGGCTAGCACTCTACCACTTGAGCCACAGTGCCACTTCTGGTTTTCTGGTGGCTTATTGAAAATCAGTTTCATGTGGGGCTGGCAAGGTGACTCAGTGGTAGAGTGCTTGCCTTGTATGCATGAGGCCCTGGGTTCGATTCCTCAATACCACATAAACAGTTATATAAAGCCGGAAGTGTCACTGTGGCTCAAGTGGTAGAGTGCTAGCCTTGAGCTGAAGAGCTGATGGACAGCACCCAGGCCCAGAGTTCAAGCCCCATGACTGACTTCCCCACCAAAAAAAAAAAAGTGTTTCATGGACTTTCCTGTGCAGGCTGGCTTTGAACCATGATCCTCAGAACTCAGCCTCCAGAGTAGCTAGGATTACAGGCATGAGCCACTGATGCTTGACTCTTTTTCTTTTTAATAGAGTATAAAAGTCTCTTGGATTTATCTGTCTCTACAGGCTTTCAACCTTGGTCCTCATATCTCAGGCTCTTGAGTAGCTAGGATTAGAGGTCTGAGCTCCCAGCCCTAGGTGATTTAGGTCTTCATGGAGATGTCAGCAGTGTCTGACCCAGGATGGGCCATGGTTTCCTAGGATATCACAGGGCCAGAATATATCCTGTTCCTGGGTTGGATAAGCTCTTTCAGAAAGTGCACCTTGAGCTACCCATATCCCCTTGGTGTTGGAGGTTTCTGACACGGGTGAAAGCACATAGCTGTCCCATTGGTGAATCTCTGGGGAGGAATCTCCATTATGCAGCACACCTTACTGACTCTAGCATTGACTCTTTCTATAACCACCAAGACAAGCCTCTAAGAAAATGAGTCCTAAAATAGGATTGGCAAATCTTAGTCTGCCCAGGTTTCCACAATGATGTGTTAGGATCCCTTGAAGCTACCTTCATCTGTCTTTCTTTCTTTCTTTCTTTCTTTCTCTTTCTTTCTTTCTCTCTCTCTCTCCCTCCCTCCCTCCCCCTCCCTCATTCCATCTTTCCCTCTCTCCCTCCCCCCTCTCTCCCTTCCTCCCTCCCTCCCTTTCTTCCTTCCTTCCTTCCTTCCTTCCTTCCTTCCTTCCTTCTCCCTTTCCTTCTCCCTTTCCTCCTTTTCTTTCCTCTTTTTTCTCTCTTCATTTCTTTCTTTTATAGGTGGTAGTGAGTGTTGAACTCAGGACCTCAATT
>NW_012267397.1:112286-131290 GCF_000151885.1 Dipodomys ordii | reverse complement strand
GCCACTTCTGGCTTTTTTTTTTTCAGCTTATGTGGTGCTGAGGAATTGAACCCAGGGCCTCAGGCATGCAAGGCAAGCTCTCTACCACTGAGCCAACTTCCCAGCCCACGTTTTATGTATTTTTTAATTTTTATTATACATGAATTTTCTTTACTGTTTTATTTTTTACTTTTATGTTATAAAATTTTCTATTATTAATTTAAATTTTTGGTTTGTCCTACAACAATTTTGCGCCTTTCTGTTTCTTGTTATTGGTTTCTTTTGTTTTATGAATTTATTTATTTATTTATTTATTTTGTGGTTTTGTTTTTTGGGTTCGGTTGTGGGGCCTGAACTCTGGGCCTGGGCACTGTCCCTCAGCTCTTCAGCTCAAGGCTAGCGCTCTACCACTTGAGCCACAGCGCCACTTCCGGCTTCTTTTTGCTTATGTGGTGCTGAGGAATCGAACCCAGGGCCTCATGCATGCAAGGTAAGCGCTCTACCACTGAGCCACCTTCCCAGCCCCTGAATTTATTTATTTTTATTGTGCAGGTCCTAGGGCCTGAACTCAGGGCCTCAATGCTGTCCCTGAGCTTTTCTGCTCAAGGCTAGTGCTCTAGCATTTGAGCCAAAGTTCCACTTCTGGCTTTTTGGTGGTTAATTGGAGATAAGTCTCACAGACTTTCCTAGCAGGGCTGGGTTCAAACTTCAATTCTCAGATCTCAGCCTCTTGAGTATTTAGGATTAAAGGTGTGAGCCACTGATGCACAGCTTATTTATTTATTCTTGAAATAGTGCCCCATATTCAGTGAAGGCTGGCTTCAAACTTGTGAACACCCCACTTTAATTTCCCAAGTGCTGGGATAACAGGTATGTATATGAACTATTGATTTGTTATGCTTCCCCCTCCCCCCCGCCCCAGTCCTGGGGCTTGAACTCGGGGCCTTGGCACCATGTTTGAGCTTCTTTTGCTCAAGGCTAGCACTCTATTACTTGAGCCACAGTGCCACTTCTGGCTTTTTTTTTTTCTTTTTGCTTATGTGGTGCTGAGGAATCGAACCCAGGGCCTCAGGCATGCAAGCACTCTACCACTGAGCCACCTTCCCAGCACTGTTTTGATGGTTTTTAATAGACAGTTACTGTATTTCTATGTCTAACTGATTTTCATGACATAGCTGTTACCATTGCTTCTTTTCTTTTGAATGAAATTGATTTTCAAACCTGGCAAATTGAACATAGTAGATGTATGTATACCACTGAGTTACACCCAAAATCCAGTTGACAGAAATTATATATCAGTTCCAGCCATGACCTAAACTGGCTTGAACTTTGGCAGAGATTTCAACTTTTTTTTTTTTTTGGTAGGTCGTGGGGCCTGAACTCTGAGCCTGGGCGCTGTCCCTCAGCAATTTAGCTCAAGGCTAGTGCTCTACCACTTGAGCCACAGAGCCACTTCAAGCTTTTTCTGCTTATGTGGTGCTGAAGAATAGAACCCAGGGCCTCATGCATACAAGGCAAGCACTCTACCACTGAGCCACCTTCCCAGCCCAGATATTTCAACTTAAAGAACTTATAGCTCCCCTCCAATGACCTAGGTCTAAACAGACATGCCAAGGGAGGACCTGAAGATCTTCTGGATATTCACCTCCATAGTGACAGCAGAGAGAAATAACACAACTTTTGCAGATACCAAACTTACATGGGTCTCAACATAGATTACTGCAATTCCATTTTAGATAGTATTTTGTTGACATGTACAATGCAGTCTACAACACACCTATTTGAAATACTAGTCAGACCTATCGCTAGCAAAAAATTCAGAGAAAAACAGGTCCCTTAGACTATAACACAGTACACAATGCAACAAAAATCACCAATCATAGCCAGAGAAGCTACAGGAAAACTATAGAACTAAACCCACTGAAATTAAATTAATCCTGCATAAAAAAACCCACAAACAAACCTGGAAGTTGCCAGGTTCTGGTGGCTATAATTACAGGTGCTGATTACAACTGTAATCCTAGCTACTCAGGAGGCTGAGATCTGAGGATCAAGGTTCAAAGCTAGCCTGGGAAGTAAAGGCTATGAGATTCTCATCTCCAATTAACCACCAGAAAACCAGAAGTAAAGTTGTGGCTCAAAGTAGAGTGTTAGCCTTGAGTGAAAGAGCTCAGGGATAGTGCCCATGACCTGAGTTCAAGTCCCAGCACAGACAAACAAACAAAAAAACCCACAAAACAGAACAAAACAAAAACCCTTATAGCTGAGGGCACATCAGCAAGAGGAGGCTTTTTCCTAAGAAAGCCTTCACTTAAAAGTTGAAGAGAAGGGGCTGGGGGTTTAACCCAGAGGAAGGGCGCCCGCCTGGTACACACAAGGCCCTGGGTTCGGTCCTCAGCCCTGGAAAAAAAAAAAAGTTGAAGACAAGCCAGATGCTATCGGCTCATGGCCTTGTATCTGGTGGCTAGCGGCCCTAGCTACTTGGGAGGTGGAGATTGGGAGGATCAAAGATTGAGGCCAGCTTGTAGAAAGTTTGTGAGACCTACAACACAACAGAAGAAAAGCTGGGTGTAGTGGCATGTGCCTTTCAATCTAGTTGTGGTAGGAAGCAGAAATAGGAAGATCACAGACCCAGACTGTCTGGATTAAAAATAACTCAGATAATAATTAATAATTAATTAAAAATAATCTCATAAAATAATCACAGCAAAGAGGCCTGAAGGCATGGATCAAGCAGTAGAGCATCTACCTAGCAAGCATGAGGACCTGAGGTCAAACCAGAGGGAAAAAAGGTAGAAAATATCTATCCAAAGAAGTGTACAAATCTCAACCTAGAAATTTGAGAAATACAAAATGAAAAACCAAAATCAAAAAACAAAAAAATACCCCAAGAAATTATAACTCTTCAAGTATTTCTAACTCTCTAGCAACTGAATCCAAATATATTCAAGTAGATGAAATTCTGGAAAAAAATTTCAAAAGAAAGGGCTGGGAAGGTGGCTCAGGGGTAGAGGGCTTGCCTTGCATGCATGAGGCCCTGGGTTTGATTGCTCAGCACCACATAAGCAGAAAAAGCCAGAAGTGACTCTGTGGCTAAAGTGGTAGAGTGCTAGCCTTGAGCTGAAGAGCTGAGGGACAGCACCTAGGCCCAGAGTTCAAGCCCCATGACTGACCAAAAAAAAAAAAAAGATCAGTGAATTCCAAGAGGATATATAAAACAATTGAATGAATTAAGGAACCTTTTTTTTGTTTTTGTTTGGTTTGGTTTGGTTGGTCATGGGGCTGGAACTCAGGTCCTGGACACAGTCCCTGAGTTCTTTTACTCAAGGCTAGCTCTCTGCCACTTTGAGCCACAGCTTCACTTCCAGTTTTCTTTCTTTCTTTTTTTTTTTTTCTATCAGTGTGGGGCTTGAACACTGAGCCTAGGCACTGTCCCTGAGCTCTTCAGCTAAAGGTGAGCACTCTACTACTTGAGCCATAGTGCCACTTCTGGTTTTCTGGTGGTTAATTAGAGATAAGAGTCTCATGGATTTTGCTTCCTGGGCTGGCTTTGAACCATGATCCTCAGATCTCAGCCTACTGAGTAGCTAGGATTACTGTGCCACCAGTGCCTGGCATGAAATAAGGAACTTAATGCAGAATATGAATAAATAATTCACTAAAGAGAAAGAGGTCCAATAGTAAGCCTTGGGAATAAAAGCCCAAAACATAATTAAAAAAAACAAACAACACAAAAACTGGCACAGGCACTGGTGACTCATGTCTGTAATCCTAACTACCCAAGAGTCTGAGATCTGAGGACCTTGGTTTGAAGGCGGCCCAGGAAAATGTTTCCATGAGCTGCTTATCTACAATTAACCACTCAAAACCTGGAAGTGGTGCTGTGGCCTGAAGTGGTAGAGCACTAACTTTGAGCAAAAGAGCTCAGGGACAGTGCCCAGGCCCTCGAGTTCATATCCCATGATTAAAAAAGCAAAATAAAACAAAACAACAACAACAACAAAAAACCCTTCCGTTGAAAGCCTCCTAAATAGACTAGATCAAGCAGTAGAAAGAATATAACAGCTTAAATTATGTTCAGACAGTAATAAAGCAAAGCAAATTAGAAACATTAACAAAATATATGACTTACATAAGGACACCATAAGGACACTAAATTTGTTGACTGCAAGTAGCTTATGCCTATAATTCTAGTTACTCAGGAGGCTGGGATCTGAGGGCTGAGGTTTGGAGAGATCTGAGTGCTGAGATTTGAAGCCATCCAGGGCAAAAAAGTCCATGATACATTTTTTTTTTTTTTGCCAGTCCTGGAGCTTGAACTCGAGGTCTGGGCTATTACTCTACCACTTGAGCCACAACTCCATTTCCAGCTGAGGAACTGAATCCAGGCTTCTTTCATGTTAGGCAAGCACTCTACCACTAAGCCACATTTCCAGCCCCACCATGAGACTCATGTCCAATTAACCATCAAAAAAGCTGGAAAGGGAGCTGTGACTCAAGTAGTACATCTGCCTTGAGCAAAAAGATAAGGGACAGTGGCCAGACCGAGGGAGGGAAGAAGAGAGAGAGAGAGGCAGGGAGGGAGAAAGAGGGAGGGGGAGAATAAACAATGTACTTTCAGTGTAGACATAAGAGCGGAGGTACAGATCTGTGCCCTAGTGGCTCTGTAATCTTAGCTACTCAAGAGGCTGAGATCTGAGGATCATAGTTCAAAGCCAGCCTGGGCAGGAAAGTCTGTGAGACTACGATAAACTACTTTAAAAAGCTGGAAGTGGCATTGTGGCTCAAGTAGAGTACTTGCCTTGAGCAAAAAGAAGCTCAGGGACAGTGCCCAGAATTCAAGTCCTAGGGCCAGCCGCTCCTCCCCCCCCAAAAAAAAAGAGCAGAGGTGTAGGCTAACAAAATAAAAAGTTATTCAGTGATATATTACCAGAAAATTAGGAAGGATATGGTTACCCAATATGCTGGATTTTATTGAACTTTTTTTTTTTGGTCAGTCATGGGGCTTGAACTCTGGACCTGGATGCTGTCCCCAAGCACTTCAGCTCAAGGTAAACACTCTACTAACTTGAGCCACAGCACCATTTCCAGTTTTCTGGTGGTTAACTGGAGATAAGAGTCTTACAAACTTTCCTGCCTGGCCTGGCCTTAAACAGTGATCCTCAGATCTCTGCCTCATAAGTAGCTAAGATTGCAGGTGTGAGCCACTGGTGTCTGCCTTTATCAAACTTTTAAAGAAGAAATACAAAAATACTCCTGAAACTATTTTATAAAATGGACAGGGGGAATATTGCTTCTAAACTCATTTTACAAAACTAGTGTTACCCTGAACCTGATAAACACACAGGCAAATCAGTACCTTTGATTAACACAAACATAAAAGGCTTAAATAAAAATACTTTCAAGTCAAATTCAGCAAGATATTTAAAAATCAATAAAATGCTTGCAAATCAACTTCGATAACACCTTTAATAAAGATCATAGGTTGTGAATTAGTTGTTGTCATTCCAGGAATACAAATATGGGTTGACATATACAAATCAACAAATGGAACAGATGAATGCATAAGTAGAAGGAAAGATTTCAAAACTACACAATCATCCCAAATAGCTACAGAAAAGCCTTGGAGAAAATTCCACATTCCTTCTTGTGAAAGCTCTAAAGAAACTAGAAATAGAAGGGTCATACATCAACAGAATAAAGATTGCAGAGGCCAGGTGGTAGAGTGCTTGCCTTGCATGCATGGGGCCAAGCAGAAAAAGCCAGAAATGGTGCTGTGGCTCAAGTGGTAGAACACTAGCCTTGAGCTGAAGAGCTGAGGAACAGTGCCCAGGCCGAGTTCAGGCCCCATGATCAACAAAAAATAAAATAAAATAAAGGTTGCATATGACAAAAGCATAACCATCATTATACTGCATAGGGAAATATCAAAAAATCAGGAACAGGATGAGAGTATCTACTCTTAGCACTCTTATTCAACACAGTAATTGACATTTTACCCAATGGAATAAGGAAAGAGAAAGAAAGAAAAGGGATTCAACTAGGAAAGAAAGAAGCTAAATTATCCTTGCTTGCAGATGATATGATTTTATATTTAGAAAACTTTAAAGATTCTACCAGTAGACTCTTAGATCTGATAAACAAATTCAGTGAAGAAGTTATGATACAAAATAATCTTTAACCTGGCACTGGTGGCTCACGCCTGTAATCCTAGCTACTCAGGAGGCTGAGATCTGAGGATCTCGGTTCAAAGCCAGCCCGGACAGGAGAGACCGTGAGACTCCTATCTCTAATAAACTACCAGAAAACCAGAAGTGGCGCTGTAGCTCAAGTGGTAGAGTGCTCGCCTTGAGCTGAAGAGCTGAGGGACAGCACCCAGGCCCAGAGTTCAATCCCCACGACCTACCAAAAAAAGAAAACAAAACAAAAAAACCCAAAAAACAAAATAATCTTTACTCCCTTCTTTCCTTTTTTTTTTGGCGGGGGGGAGCCGGTTGTGGGGCCGAACTCTGGGCCTGGGCCCTGTCCCTCAGCTCTTCAGCTCAAGGTGAGCGCTCTACCACTTGAGCTACAGCACCACTTCCGGCTTTTTCTGCATAATTATGTGGTACTGAGGAATCGAACCCAGGGCCTCATGCATGCAAGGTAAGCACTCTACTACTGAGCCACCTTCCCAGCCCTCTCCCTTCTTTCTTCTCTTACTACCTCCCTTTAAAAGTCAGCCTGGGCAGACAAATCTCCAATTAACCAGTAAAAATCCTGCAGTAGAGCTGTGAGTCAAGTGGTAGAATGCTAGCTTTAAGTGAAAAAACTAAGCATGAGGCCTGAGTTGAAAGCCCATGACTCCTTTGTTCCAAAAAAAAAAAAAAAAAAAGTCAATATGCTTATTAAATCTACCTATCTGGCCTTAAACTTTTCCTGGAGTTCTAATGCCATAATTCCAACAGAGTGCTAAGAATGATCTTGTGTGATCCACAGGCATCTTTAACTTAATTATGTTCATGGTTAAACTCACAAATTTCTCCTCCAGACTTATTGTTTTTCTTGGGCTTTGTGTGTGTGTGTTTTATCCGTCCTGGGGCCTGAGCTCTGGGCCTGGGCATTGTCCCTTAGCACTCTTACCACTTGAGCCACAGCACCACTTCTGGCTCTTTCTGCTTATGTGGTGCTGAGGAATTGAACCCAGGGCCTCATGCATGCAAGGCAAGCACTCTACCACTGAGCCACCTTCCCAGCCCCATGCTTTGTTAGTTTTTGAATAGGGCTTTGATATTTGCCTAGGCTAGCCTGCACCATTGTTCTCCTATTTATTCTTCCTAGGGAGTGCCCACCTTTTTATTAGTTGAGATGGGGGAAGGGGAGTCCTCCTGCTCTCAGCCTCCAGAGTAGCTAGGATTACAGCCATGAGTGACAACACTTGGCTAGAAAATGTACTTTAAAAAACATGCTTCTAAAGATGATTTTATGATATAATTGTAATAGAATGCCATGGGCTGATGTGAACTGGTGCTCAAAGAGAGAAATTAGACTAATCCTCTTCTCTTTGTATCTATTTGCATTTTAGGATTTGCAAAAGGCCCCAAGAACTTCTGAAGAGAAGCCTTGAATGAACTCGTTATACAAATATGACTAATAAACTAGGGGTAGCCCAACCAAAGCCTGGAAGGAAAAGGGATCAGAAACAGTTAAGGGAGAACTTAACAATGAATGGAAGGAGTTGGGTACTTGGAACAACTACTGTACTAATAATAGATTCCCAAATAATGGAGAGGTGTTGGTTCAGGGGCAGAAGAAGGAGGCTGATCCTAGAGCCCATTCGAGTCTAGTCCTCTGGTGGCAGGTGCAAGTCTATGGAGAGACATGGATTATGAGTTTGAATTGGAAGAGTTACCTCATGGACCTCTAAAATATCAGGGGGCTCTGTCAACCCGGCCATGACCCCTCTGTTCTCTTCCACTGAACATTTCCAAGCACAGTCCCTTTTCTTATTTCTGAAGAGTAAACACAAGGACTTTCTGTCTTGCATGAAATCTAGTCCCCATGTTTCATGGCCTTTGGGCTATGGCTGACTTCCAGCTCTGCCAGTATGGAGGCACAGCTGAGCTCTTGCTCCACTGGCTCCTGGTAGTGACAGGGATGATGGTAACATCCATAGAATGGAATTTCAGCAGGCGTAGGACTCTTCACAATCATCAGGCCCTGAGGTTCTGGAATCCCTGCCTAGATGTCCACTGCAATGCATAAAAGAACAATATAACTAACAGCCCAAACTATTTTACCCCAGGACCTCTCCAACTGAGCAAAACACAGAAAAAGCGTTGTCTCCATTTCACAAGAGATAACTTTAATCTCAGGCATCAAACCAAAGCAGTAGCATTTCAATTCCACTAACAATGGCACGTGGTGAAGATGGGATCCTGCTGCCAGCACGGATTGGCCCTTCCATGAACAACCGGGTCCTAAGCCTACAGTTAGCTGTAGGGCTAGCCCTCCGTGGCCTAAAGTCCTACGTTTTATTCTTGCTTGCAAAAATTCTAGTGTTTTAAACTACCAATACATAGTGGTAAAGTGTGAATGGATTCCAGCTGGATTCATCATCATGGCTCCACCCTCCCCAGCTAGGAGAGAATCCAATCACTGAAGTAAAGGCAACAGTGAAACTTAAAGCTAAAGGTGTGTGAAAGGCTCAGCACCCAGGGCCTGTGCCCTGCTCTATGCACTGACTGCAGAGGGAGCCAGAGCTCTCCTCCATAGTTCTGAAGCACATGATCTCCATGGCCCCCTGGACCTTGCAGACAGGCCTCCATTCCACCCCCCTCCCTCCCTCCCTCTCTCCCTCTCTCCCTCTCTCCCTCTCTTTCTCCCTCCCCTCCATCTATGTATATGTATACACACAGGAACTTTTTATTTTATAGAAGTCTGCTTTATCCTGGTTGCTAGGCCTCTAGTGTACCCAGTTTTTTTGGGGGAGTGGTGGTGAGGGAGAAACTGGAGTTTGAAATCAGGGCCTTGAATTTGCTAGGTAGGTGCTCAACCACTTGAGCAACACTGTTTACTGATGTTGTCTCTGAGACTCAGTATCCAAGACTGGTCTTCAAATCATAATTTTCCTCTCTGTCTCTTCCAGTGCTAGGATTACAGACATGTACTACCACACACACTTGGCTTCACTTTTTATATTCCTCTCCTGTGTGTATGTATATATAGGTATATATGTATGTATGTACATATATACATACATGTATATAGAGATATACATATATGTACACATACCTTTATGTGTGTCTAGCCATTTGTATGCCTCTATCTATCCATCTATGTATGTATGTATGTATGTATCTATCTATCTATCTCCTTTCTGAAGGTCCTCTGTTGCTTTGTGTAATCAGTTGTCAGCTTATCTGTTGCTTCTTTGAAGGGAAACTTGTATTTTCCTTGTTTTTTTTTTTTTTTAAGTTCTGGGGAATTGAGCATATTGAACATGCCCTAACTGCATTCCACAACCTCTCTGGCTAGTTTTTTAATTCTTTGATTTTCCTTTTTTTTTTTGCAGTTTCGTTATGATGTTGTAGGTATGGTCTTCTTTCTAATTATTCTACTTAAAATGCATTGGGAATCTGTGGCTAGTATCTTCATCAGTTCTGAGTCATTTTAGCCATTGTCTATGTTCATTTTACTTCTGCCTCATTCTCTCTCAGATTTTGAGTCCTAATTAGACAGATGTTACATCATCTTATATTATTATACTGAAGACTGAACTCAGGAGCCCATGTGAGCCCCACCACCAGTCACCTTTCATGCTTATTTTGTTGTAATTTTTTAAAAAAATTTTTTGGTTCCGGTTGTGGGGCCTGAACTCTGGGCCTGGGCACTGTCCCTCAGCTCTTCAGCTCAAGGCTAGCTCTCTATCACTTGAGCCACAGTGCCACTTGCAGCTTTTTTTTCTTTTTGCTTAAGTGGTGCTGGGGAATCGAACCCAGGGCCTCATGCATGCAAGGCAAATGCTCTACCACTGAGCCACCTTCTCAGCCCTGTAATTGTTATTTATACATTTTTTTTTGGTCTGGTTGTGGGGCCTGAACTCTGGGCCTGGGCGTTGTCCCTCAGCTCTTCAGCTCAAGGCTAGCACTTTACCACTTGAGCCACAGTGCCAACTTCTGGCTTTTTTTTTCTTTTTATTTATGTGGTGCTGAGGAATCGAACCCAGGGCCTCATGCATGCAAGGCAAGTGCTCTACCACTGAGCCATCTTCCCAGCCCCTATTTATATGTTTTATATTGTTATTATAAAGGTGATATACCGAGAAGTTACAGTGACATAATGGTAATGGGTACATTTATTTTTGGACAATGTTACCCCTTCCTTTGCTGTTCTTGCTATTTTTGAAGCAGGGTTTTACTATGTAGCCCTCACTACCCTTGAATTTACAAACTTCCTGCCTCAGCTTGGATTATAGGTATATGCTATCATGCCAGGCTTACAATCAGAATTGTATTTTTCTTCATCCTTTTTTTTTAGACTGGGACACAAACTGGGTAACTGATGCTTTGCTCATTGGCTGGCACTCTACCAACTGAGCCAAGCCTCCAACCCCAGAGCTGTGTTTTTCTATGATTATTTTGGGGCATTTTTTTTAGCTCTATCTTCCTATTTGCTGATTCTATTAGCTCTTGCATTCAGTTGGCTTTTAAACCTATTTATTGAGTTTCTAATCTCAGTTATTATATTTTTCATTTCTAGAATTTATTTTTAGTTCCTTTTTATACGCTTGGCTGTTCCCTAAATTTTCTTTTCTCTGCTCCTATTTCAAGTTTTGTCTTTTTTTTTTAATGGACCGGAGATACATAAAATTGTATAAATAGTAATTACTGGTCTGTAGTTCTCTGTCATTGCTAGACATGGACTTCTTGCTTTCTGTAGGAAGATATATGTGTATTTATATAATGAAGAACTATACTCTTACCACTCTAACAGCTATAAGAGCTACCTATCTGTTCCTGCTATTCTATAACTCCACTTTTTCCTCTTTATATTTGATATTAATGTTTTCTTCTTCCTTCCCTTCCTTCCTCCCTTTCTTTCCTTTTTTGCTTAAGACTAGCTAGCACTCTACCACTTGAACTGTGGCACCCCTTTCTACTTTTTGCTGGTTAAGTAGAGATAAGAGTCTTACAGAATTTTCTTTTCTTTTTTTGGGGGGGGGTCAGGTCGTGGGGCCTGAACTCTTGGCCTGAGCATTGTCCCTCAGCTCTTCAGCTCAAGGCTAGCGCTCTTCCACTTGAGCCACAGCACCACTTCTGGCTTTTTTATTTTTTCTGCTTATGTGGTGCTGAGGAATCGAACCCAGGGCCTCATGCATGCAAGGCAAGCACTCTACCACTGAGCCACCTTCCCAACCCTCTTATAGAATTTTCTACCTGGGCTGGCTTTGAACTGAGACTTTCAGATCTCAGCCTCCTGAGTAGCTAGGATTACAAACTTGGAGTCACCAGCACCTGGTTGTTTTTATGATTTTATCAAATATATATGGTCTAAATACATTGTTCATTTTTATCATTTTTAACTTTATAAAAACGATATTAAGGCATATATAATCCGCTAGGACTTTTTTGTGCATGGTGGAGTTTGAACTCAGGGCCTTATGCTTGCTAGGCAGGCATTTCACTCTTGAAGCCATGTCCCAGGTCACATGATTTCATTCATTAAAATTTATTCATATTTTTGCATGTTCTGTACAACAATCCATTATGTGACTATTCCATGCCTGTATTTCCCATTCTTCTATTAATAAGTATATTTTGTTGTTTCTAATGTTTTTCCTACTGCTAACAATCTGGCCATGAATACTCTTATATCTGTTGCTTAATAAATATGATCAGGAGGGCTGGGAATGTGGTTCAGTGGTAGAGCGCTTGCTTTGCATGCAGGAGGCCCTGGGTTCGATTCCTCAGCACCACATAAGCAGAAAAAGCTGGAAGTGGCACTGTTTGTGGCTCAAGTGGTAGCGTGCTAGCCTTGAGCTGAAGAGCTGAGGGACAGTGCCCAGGCCTAGAGTTCAGGCCCACGACTGACCAAAAAAAAAAAAAATATGATCAGGAATTTCCACTAGATACATGTTGGGTTGTTGTATGTATTATAGAAGGATGGAACCCACCCTATTGTCCCAAACACCTACAGATGCTAGGCAAATTCCCAAGTATGTGTAAACATGCTTGATGTGCAGCCAGGGCAATCCACTTAAGCCCAGCTGTAAACATTCCATTGTGTGCACAGTCGAAAAGCCCCCAATTCCCTAGACCTAATGGCTTTTTCATTAACCTTTGCCTCCTTGCTCAGATCCCATAGAAGCCTGATCCCAAATTCACCTCCTTGCACAACCTCCAAACCTGCGGGAAGATCTGTGTCCCTTGCTGGCACATACCTCTCTGATTGATGATCAAGTCCGGCCTATTCCTTTTGCAGTCTCCTCCATTTTCCTAACTGTTATAGATTATAGTTGGCAAGTACATATCAACAAACCTACAGGCTAGCTTCCAGTCTGGGCTGGCTAAGCCTCTGTTATGATTAGTGAAGAG
The DNA here is from genome assembly GCF_000151885.1 of Dipodomys ordii. NCBI lineage: Eukaryota > Metazoa > Chordata > Mammalia > Rodentia > Heteromyidae > Dipodomys > Dipodomys ordii. Next base: position 118,736 of record NW_012267397.1, on the reverse strand, counting down.
CTTGTAGTTTTGGTTGTTAATAGTTTGATTATCCTATTTATGTCTAATTTTCTAATACAAATTTTATTTTAAATTAATTGTTACAACTCCACCAGAAATGTATAAGAGATCCTGGTGACTCATATTCTATCCAACACTTGAAATTGTCAGATTATTTTTACATTTTGCCAATCTAATGGACAAACATTGGTATCTCATTACGGTCTTCATTTGCATTTCCTTGGTTACTAGTAAGTTTATTTATTTATTTATTTTTGGGGGGGGTCCGGTCATGGGGCCTGAACTATGGACCTGGGCGCTGTCCCTCAGCTCTTCAGTTCAAGGCTAGCGCTCTACCACTTGAGCCACAGCACCACTTCCGGCCTTTTTCTTTTTGCTTATGTGGTGCTGAGGAATCGAACCCAGGGCCTCATGCATGCAAGGCAAGCGCTCTACCACTGAGCCACCTTCCCAGCCCCCTACTAGTAAGTTTACACACACACACACACACACACACACACACACACACACACACACAAACACACACATTTAGGTATGGGTTTCCTGTAAGAAATCTCTGCCCATTTATCTTTGAACTTTTTTTGGTAGTAATTGGATAAAATCAGGGTCTTGCTCATGCTAGGTAAGCACTCTACTACAGAGATACCCTAACTCCTCCCCTTCTTTTTTTTTTTTTTGAGATGGGGGTCTTGTTATGTAAACCAGGCTGGCTTCAAACTTGTATGCACCAGCTTCAGCCTGTGTACATGTGTACAATCACACCTTACTTCTGTTCAAGTACCATTTTTTTGTATGAGTCCTACGGCTTGAACTTTGGGCCTGGGTGTTGTTTCTGAGCTTCTTTTGCTCAAGGCTAGCACCATATTACTTGAGCCACAGTACTATTTCTGACTTTTTCTAAGTAGTTTTTTGGAGATAGGAGGCTCAGGGACTTTCCTGTCCAGGCTGGCTTCGAACCACAATCCTCAGATCTCAGTTTCCTGAGTAGCTAGGATTACAGGTGTAAGCACCAGCACTTAGCTTAATATCATATATTTTCCTATTTGGTTGCTTTTTAAAATTGTTTTTAAGTTCGTATGGAGAAATAACCACTTACACACTAATTCTTGGCCAGTTATATATGTCACAAACATAGATTTCTCATCTGTAGCTTGCCTCTTCACTTTCTTTCTTTCCTTCCTTCCTTCCTTCTTTCTCTTTCTTTCTTTCTTTCCTTCTTTCTTTCTTTCTTTTGTCAGTCCTGGGGCTTTGACTTTGGGCCTGAGCTTCCTTTTTTTGCTCAAGGCTAACACTCTACCACTTGAGCCACAGTGCCACTTCTGGCTTTTTCTGTGTATGTAGTACTGAGGAATTGAACCCAGGGCTTCATGCATGCTTAGGCAAGCACTCTACCACTAAGCCACTTCCTAGCTCCTTCTTCACTTTCATTAGATGATTTATTAAAATAATTATTAGAGAGCTGGGAAGATGGCTCAGTGGTAGAGTGCTTGCCTTGCATGCATGAGGCCCTGGGGTCTATTCCTCAGCACCACATAAGCAGGAAAAAAAATTATTAGATAGTCAAATGTATCCATCTTTGCTTTCCTAAATAATGCTGCTTGGGTGCATCATCCTTAAGAAGAATCTTCCCAATCATCTAGATGGTGGTATACACCTATAGTTCCTGCTACTCAGGAGATTCAAATAGGAAGATTATCTAAGCCCAGGGGTTCAAGGCCAGCCTGGGGAAAATAGTAAAATCTTGCCTTTTAAAAAGGGGAGAGGGGGGGCTGGGAAGGTGGCTCAGTGGTAGAGCGCTTGCCTTGCATGCCTGAGGCCCTGGGTTTGATTCCTCAGCACCACATAAGCAAAAAGGAAAAAGCCGGAAGTGGCGCTGTGGCTCAAGTGGTAGAGCACTAGCCTTGAGCTGAAGAGCTGAGGGACAGTGCTCAGGCCCAGAGTTCAGGCCCCACGACCGGACCCCCCCAAAAAAAAAGAAAAAAAAGGAGAGGGGGGCTGAGAAGGTGACTCAGTGGTAGAGTGCTTGCCTTGCATGCCTGAGGCCCTGGGTTCGATTCTTCAGCACCACATAAGCAAAAAGAAAAAAAGCCAGAAGTGGCACTGTGGCTCAAGTGGTAGAGTGCTAGCCTTGAGCTGAAATGCTGAGGGACAGCGCCCAGGCCCAGAATTCAGGCCCCAAGACCGGACCCCCCCAAAAAAAATGGGGAGAGGGCAGGGCTGGGAATGCGGCTTAGTTGTAGAGTGCTTGCTTAGCATGTATGAAGCCCTGGGTTCAATTCCTCAGTACCACATAAACAGAAAAAGCTGGAAGTGGTGCTGTGGCTCAAGTGGTAGAGCACTAGCCTTGAGCTCAAGAGCTCAAGGGACAGCACCCAGGTCCAGAGTTCAGGCCCTTTGGCTGGCAAAAAAAAGGGGGAGGGGGAATGGCAGAGTGGCAGAGTGTGGAGGACAGATAGACACCAATGGTGCATGCCTGTAATATTAGCTACTGGGGGGTGGGCGGGGCTGAGACCTAGAGGATTGCAGTTTGAAACTAGTATAGGCAGAGAAGTCTTTATCTCCAAAATAATCAGTAAAAAGCCAAGTTGGAGGCAGTGCTCAAGTGGTAGAATGTCAGCCAAACAAATTTGAGGCTAAGTTCAGACCCAGTACTATAAATAAAAGTCAGGAGGGTAATAGTTATCTATAGTTTTATGATGGTCAATTTTATGTCAACTTAATTGGGCTGAATGCTCAGTTATTTAGTGAAGCATTTTTCCTGTGTGTCTGTGAGGATGTGTCTGGATGAGGCTAACATTTGCCTCAGAATGTTCATCCAGTGAGAGCTGGAGTAGACTAAAATAACTGCATTAGAAAGAAATTCTTCTCTTTCTTGTCTTTAAGCTGGAACACTGGTTCAGAAAGAACTATATAATTAGTTTTTGTGGGGTCTCTAGCTTGTTTAGAACAGATCCTGGGACTTCTTAGACTCCATAATCAGAGAATTAATCCCTTATAATAACTAAATCTCTCCCCCTCTTTCTCATCTATCCTTGTATATATCCATCCATACATCCATACATACATACACATCCAAACACACACCCAGACATACACATACACAAAGCTTGATGTCCCTGAGCTCCAGACTAATACAATTTCTATTATGGGGGCTGGGAAGGTGGCTCAGTGTGAGTGCTTGCTTCGCATGCATGAGGCCCTGAGTTTGATTCCTCAGTACCACATAAACAGAAAAGGCCAGAAGTAGCACTATGGCTCAAGTGGTAGAGCAAAGGAAGCTCAGGGACAGTGCCCAGGCTCTGAGTTCAAACCCCAGAAATGGCAAAAAAAATTGCATTTGGGGGTTGGGAAGATGGCTCAGTGGTAGAGCGCTTGCCTTGCATGCCTGAGGCCCTGGATTCGATTCCTCAGCACCATATAAGCAAAAAAAGAAAAAAGCCGGAAGTGGCGCTGTGACTCAAGTGGTAGAGCGCTAGCCTTGAGCTGAAGAGCTGAGGGACAGCGTCCAGGCCCAGAGTTCAGGCCCCACGACCGGACCAAAAAAAAAAAAAATTGCATTTGAAGGAACTGAGGCATGGCTCAAGTGATAGAACTCTGCCTTTATTTTTTTTTCCAGTCCTGGGGCCTGAACTCTGTCCCTGAGCTCTTCAGCTGAAGGCTAGTGTTCTACCACTTGAGCCCCAGCACCACTTCCAGCTTTTTCTACTTATGTGGTGCTAAGGAATCAAACCCAGGGCCTCATGCATGCAAGGCAAGCACTCTACCACTGAGCCACCTTCCCAGCCCCAGAACTCTTCCTTTTAAGTGTGATTTCCTAAAGTCAAATGCCAGTAGTCTCCAAAATAAACCTTTTTCTTTTTTTGATCAGTCATAGAGCTTAAACTCAAGGCCTGGGTGGGTACTGTCCCTGAGCTTTTTTTGTTCAAGGCTAATGCTCTACCACTTTGAGCCACAGGGCAACTTCTGTTTTTCTGGTTGTTAACTGGAGATAAGAGTCTTACGGACTTTTCTGCCTAGACTGGCTTTAGTTGTGATCCTCAGATCTCAGTTTCCTGAGTAGCTAGGATTACAGACATTGAGTGAATGGCACTCAGCAGAAAACTTTGCACTTGTAATTTAATTAATTAATTAATTAATTAATGTGTGTGTGTGTGTGTGTGTATATACGCATGCTAGCACTGGGGCTTGAACTAGGGTCATGTATTCTTGCCTAACTTTTTTTTTTTTTTGTCGGTCGTGGGGCTTGAACTCTGAGCCTGGGCACTGTCCCTCAGCTCTTCAGCTCTAAGGCTAGAGTTCTACCACTTGAGCCACAGTGTCACTTCTGGTTTTCTTGTGGTTAATTGGAGATAAGAGTCTCTTGGACTTTCCTGCCCTGGCTGGCTTTTAACTGGGATCCTCAGATTTCAGCCTCCTGAGTAGCTAGGATTATAGGCGAGAGCTACCAGCGCCCAGCAGCTTGCCTCAATTTTTCTGCCCAAGCTTGGCGCTCTATCATTTGAGTTATATTTCCATGTTCTGTTATTTAATTCATTAACCCATTCCAACTGAAGTTGAGTTGTACAATGTGTAAAGTAGGGATTCAATTATTTTTCCAAATGGATAATCCATCCCCCTTTCCCACTTATCTGCCATGCATTCTGTCATATGTCCAATTTCCATCTGCACATCTGCTTCACTGATCATTTTGACTCTCAGCGCCAGCACAAAACACATGGTTGGTCCTGTTGCTGTTTCTCTGTCACAAATCCCAATAAGTGATGGAGCAAATCCTCTTCAGTCTTCTTCAGAACTGTTTAGAGAAATTAATGAAATCTCTTAGTCCCCAGTTTGAAGTTTTAAGTAACATCCCAAATTACAAACAACCTGGATCCTTGGAGGTGGAGGGTAAAGGTCTATTTTCAGGTCTGGCACAGAAAGTGTACAAAATGCCATACTTCTACGTATTGGAAAACAAGGACATTTCCAAATATTTCTGGGTTTGTGAGGGACCCAGAAGTCAACTTGAAGAGGCTACGTTGGGCCAAAAATTGGGGAAATAGAGCATAAGTAGAATTGAAGTCGAGCATTAAAGACACATCTTTTTAAATGCCTGTGAGTTTGGCCATCAGCAAGACGGCCATGGGGTAGTTCTCCCTCTGGCCTGCCCATTATATAACATGTCAGGAGCTGCATGTGGGCAAACTAATCAGTGACAGGAATAGCCCCAGGAAATAATGACCTTTTTTTTTTTTTTTTCTTGAGATTTGCAGAACTGGAAAGCATCTGATGACTGTGTAATTAGGATCAGATGAGCATGGTCTGGCCTACTCACCAGTCTGTGCTCACCCCTCCCCCACTGCAGGAAGAGGCCTGCAGGTCTGGAAACACCCAGTCCTTATATAAACCACCCCCAAATCCTGCAAGGTGGGCTTTGTGACAAGAGTTCTCTATCTTCTGGTCTAGCTGGCTGTTTAAAAATAGAATCACCTGGCTTCCTTCAGTACCTCGCCTCTCCACTTAATTGGCCTGTCATGTTGTGAGCAGCTGGACTTGGGTCTAGTAGCAGAAGAAGAGTTTCAGGAGATTAAAATATACCAAATATGGTTATAATTATACTTAAAAAAGTCCTCACTGATCCATTTGGAATATGCTAGGGATCTGAGTTACCACTACTTTTATCATTAGTTTCTTTTTGGCAATACTGAACTCAAATGCTTAGCCGGCAGGCATTCTCTTAATTGAGCGTCACCTCCAGCCCTCTTTTGCTCTGATTGTTTTTGAGATAGGGTCTTGCTTTTTGCACAGGCTGTCACCCCTCCTACTTGTACTTCTTACTGTTGTGGAAATGATGGATGCATAGCACCATATGCAGCTTTTTTTCTGTTGAGATGAGGTCTTAGAACTTTTTGCCAAGGCTGGTCTTGAACCATGATATTCCTGATCTCCATCTCCAGATTTGACATGAGACAACTTATTTTATTTTTTGAGGTTAAAAAAGGATATATAGGCAGTGAATGTGGCTCAGTGGTAGAGTGCTCGCTTAGCATGCATGAAGCCCTGGGTTCGATTCCTCAGTACCACATAAACAGAAAAAGCCAGAAGTGGCACTATGGCTCAAGTGGTAGAGTGCAAGCCTTGAGCAAAAGAAGCTCAGGGACAGTCCCCAGACCCTGAGTTCAAGACCCAGGACTGGCAAAAAAGGGGACATACAATAAAGGGCATATAATAAAGTATATCTTATATGTATAGTTTGTGTTAAATAATAGAGTCTTATTATGCTATATAGATCAAACTAGGCTCAAACTTCTGCCTCAGCTTCCCAAGTAGCTGAGGCTATAGTTGGCTTCTACTATGCTTGGCTTGGCATAGATAGATAGATAGATAGATAGATTTTATTTATGTTTTTTTGTGCCAGTACTGGGACTTGAACTCACAGCGTGGGCACTGTTTCTTAGATTTTTTTTTTTT
>NW_012267397.1:103967-111841 GCF_000151885.1 Dipodomys ordii | reverse complement strand
TTCCCAGCCCCTTATTTGATTTTTTTTTTTTGCGTGTGTTTAATTGGAGATAAGAATCTCATGGACTTTTTTGCCCTGGCTGACTTTCAACCCCTTGATTCTCAGTTCTCAGTATCCTGAGTAGATAGCATTATAGGCATGAGCCACCAGTGCTCAGCATAGCTTATAGATTTAATATGCATTAATCTAAAGTATAATCTTAAATGCACATTGGGGAAAGTTTCACATCTATAGGTGTGAATATAACCATCAATCCAAAGGAGATACAAAACAATTGTTTCTCAAAACTTAGTGTACATATGAATCATCTGGTGAATTTGTTAAGAGCTGGATTCCATTTCCTCAGTCCTGTTAGTAGAGATTCAGGTTCTTCTAGCAAGCTCCAAGTGATGCTGACAGTGACAGATCACTGTTTGAAGCCAGTTGAACTACACTTCCAGCCCTCCTTATAGCATGTTAAGAGTAGTTTGCTTTTTTGGAGATACTGGGGTTTGAACTTAGGGCGTCATATTTGGTAGGCAGGCATTAATCGCTATTTTATTTTTACCAATACTTTATAAAATGTTTTATTGTCCCCAATGATGTGAATGCCTTTTTTTTGGGGGGGGTTTCCAGTTTGGGACCACTGTGGGATATTTTGGGACTGCTGTGAATATTTTGCATGTTTTTTGGTAGACATATGCTTTCACTCCTAGTGAACATGTACCCAGGAGTGGAACTGCTGTGTGAAAGAGCAAGTACTGGCTTGGCTTTATTAGACACTCCTAAACTGTTTGCTAAAATGGTTCTACCTCTATGTTCTTACCTGCCATGTTTCAGAGTTCTAATTGCTTCACCACTTACCAACACTTGCTATAACTCACTTTGTTAATTGTAGCATTCTGTTGGATGTGTAGCAGTATTCTATTGAGAGAGAGAGAGAGAGAGAGAGAGAGTGAGAGAGAGAGTGTGTGTGTGTTTGTGCCAGTCTTGGGTCTTGGACTCAGGGCCTGGGTGCTATTCCTTAGATTTTTCCATTCAAGGCTGGTGTTCTACCACTTGAGCCACACCTCCATTTCTGGCTTTTTGGTGATTTATTAAAGAGTCTCATGTGATTTTCTTCCTGGGCTGGCTTCAAACTGAAATCCTCAGATCTCAGCCTTCTGAGTGGTTCATGGTGTCTTTTAGTGAACATAAGTCATTAATTTTAATAAAATTCCAAGGGTTGGCACTTTTTGGCATTTGTTTTTGGTTGTGGGACCTGAACTCTGGGCCTGGGTGCTGTTCCTTTCAGCTCTTCAGCTTAAGGCAAGCACTCTACCACTTGAGCCACAGCACCACTTCCGACTTTTTCTGGTTATGTGGTGCTGAGGAATTGAACCTAGGGTCTCATTGCATTCGAGGCAAGCACTCTACCACTGAGCCACCTTCCCAGCCCCTTTTTGGCATTTTTTGATAGGCTTTTTTGCAAAATACTGAAGAAATATTTGTCCCCATCAAGGTCATAAAGTTATGCTACATTTTCTTGTGGAAGCTTTATGTGGATATTTTTTACCTTTTACTTTTAGGTCTTTGATCCATTATGTTTTTGTGATTAGGGTGTTTTGAGTTTTTTTTCTTCTTATTCTACTTTTCAAGGTCAGGATTCCTTTTCTCTCTCTCTAAATCATTGTTTTAAACTGAAAATTAAGAGAAGTATTTTTGTATGAATTATACATAAAGGAAACTTTTCTTTTTCTTTCTTTTTTGTATGTCATGGGGCTTGAACCATGGGCTTGGGCACTGTCCCTGGGCTCTTTAGCTCAAGGCTAGTGCTCTACCACTTGAGCCACAGTGCCACTTCCAGTTTTCTAGTGGTTTATTGGAGATAAGAGTCTCATGGACTTCCCTGCCTAGGCTGGCTTTGAACCCTGATCCTTAGATCTCAGCCTCCTGAGTAGCTAGGATTATAGGAGTGAGCCACTGGCACCCGGCAAGGAAGTTTTTCTTTGTGAGAATATTCCAGCCAATAATCAAGAAGGGAATTATATAATTGACATGCCATCATTTTGCAAGCTCTCAGTCATAAAAGAGATATCATTAAAAGAGAGACAAACAGGGCCAGGTCTGTGGCTCCTCTCTGCAATCGCAGCTACTTGGGAGGGAGAGATAGTAGGATCAGTCAAACAGTTGATGAGACCCCATTTAATCAAAAAAGCCAGCTGTGACTGTAATCCTAGCTACTCAGGATGCAGAGGTAGGAGGACTGCAATCTGAGGCTGGCCCTGGGTAAAAGTGCATGAGATAAAGTTTAGTGAACTTTTCTGCTTTGGTTGGCCTTGAACTGAGATTTTCCATTTCTCAGCCTCTTGAGTAGCTAGGATTACAGGCATGAGCCACTGGTGTCTGGCTGAGGTTAGTTATTATTATTATTATTTTTGAAGTTCTATACATGTAGAATATGGCCCTTCACAGTCCTAAGTTTATACCAAGGAGTATTTTTTACCTTGGACAGACTATGTTTTACCTTTTTTTTTTTTCATGTTCTCAAAGAGATAAAAACTAAAGGTAAGGGGCTGGGAAGGTGGCTCAGTGGTAGAGCGCTTGCCTTGCATGCCTGAGGCCCTGGGTTTGATTCCTCAGCACCACATAAGCAAAAAGAAAAAAGCCGGAAGTGGCGCTGTGGCTCAAGTGGTAGAGCGCTAGCCTTGAGCTGAAGAGCTGAGGGACAGCGCCCAGGCCCAGAGTTCAGGCCCCACAACCGGACCCAAAAACAAACAAACAAACAAAAAACTAAAGGTAAGTTTCATTTTTCAGAAAGTATTATTTATTGCCTCAGTTTTGTAGTGTAATACACAATCTCAAGGGTTGGTGGCTTCAATTAATAAGCACTTACTATGGCTCACTAGAATCCTCATATTGGCTCTGGGTGTTCCCATTCATCTGGACTTTTATGTCTGCAGTCAAGTATGACCAGGCAGACACCTCTTCCACTCTTGGCTGAGTTCTCTCACATGTGCAGAGGTCATCTTTAGGCTGGTCTACCATGATCTTAGCTGGGATGGTTGGAAGAGAATGGATCTTTTCTATCTTGTCACTCTCTCTAGTGATTCTTCAGGCTTGTGGAGGCAGGAGACTAAGAGAAAGAGCAGAAATATGTGAATATCTTAGAGCCTAGGCTTGGACTTGACATACTATGATTTTTCTCCTCCATTTTAAATTAGACAAAGCAAGTCACAAGTGCTCCAGATTCAAGGAGAGGTAAGAGTCTAGCTCTTGCTAAGAGAATTGCTAAGTCATGTGGGGAAAACAAACAAACAAACGGGGATTCGAGGTGAGGAGAAGAACTGATACCCTTTCTGCATGAACTCTATTGTAGCCTTCCACATGGAAGTCAGCTTCAGTACCCTACTTTCTTCTTTGGTTTTGCCTTAAGAGGTGGGCTGAGGGCTGGGAAGGTGGCTCAGTGGTAGAGTGCTTGCCTTGCATGCATGAGGCCCTAAGTTTGATTCCCCAGCACCACAGAAGCAAAAAGAAAAAAAAGCTGGAAATGGCGCTGTGGCTCAAGTGATAGAGCACTAGCCTTGAGCTGAAGAGCTGAGGGACAGCGCCCAGACCCAGAGTTCAGGCCCCACAACCGGACCCAAAAAAAAAAAAAGTTGGGCTGAATTCCAAGTTACATTTTTCTTTTGGTGGTACTAGAGTTTTTAGGGCCTTGTGTTTGCTTCATTTGCCTGCTTAGCTGGCACTAAGGGGCATTTGAGCCACACCTCCAGCCTTGCTTTTTTGCTGGTTACATTGGAAGTAGTCTCAGACTTCAGTGCCTGGGCTGATCTTGCACAGAGATCTTATGGATCTCAATGTCCTGAGTAGTTAGAATTATAGACCTGATCCACCAGTGTCCAGCTTAGATTATTTTTTGTCAGTACATTGATAATTGAAGATTATTAATTGAAGATGATTAAAACATGTTATTTATCTTGGTGTGTGTGTATGTGTGTGTGTATGTGTGTGTGTGTGTATACACTGGGACTTGAACTTAGAGCCTAGAGCTCTCTCTTGGGCTTTTTTTGCTCAAGGCTGGTGCTCTACTACTAGAGCCACATTTTCATTTCACTTTTTGCTAGTTAACTGGAGATAAGAATCTCAAAGACTAGGGCTGAGAAGGTGGCTCAGTGGTAGAGCGCTTGCCTTGCATGCTCGAGGCCCTGGGTTCGATTCCTCAGCACCACATAAGCAAAAAGAAAAAAGCCTGTGGCTCAAGTGGTAGAGTGCTAGCCTTGAGCTGAAGAGCTGAGGGACAGTGCCCAGGCCCAGAGTTCAGGCCCCACGACCGGACCCAAAAAAAAAAAAAAAAAAAGAATCTCAAAGACTTTCCTGCCCAAGCTGGCTTTGAACTGTGATCCTCAGATCTCGGCCTCCTGAGTAGCAAGGATTACAAGCAAGAGCCACCAGTGCCTGGATTTATCTTTTTTTCTTTTTTTTTTCCCCCTGAGCTGAGGATTGAACTCATGGCCTTGAACTTGCCAGGCAAGTGCTCTTTCCACTAAGCTAAACCCCCAATCCTGACTTTATCATTTTTAATCGTGTTTTCAGTAGGACAATCAACTAAGGAACCTACTCTGCCATACTGTTTGACAAACATTTTGATTAGTCTGTTTTTGCACACATGTACCTTTCTACCCCAAAAATTCTTTTCCAACCTTTGAGACTATGCTCAAATACTTTCTTTGAGCCGGGTGCTGGTGGCTCACGCCTGTAATCCTAGTTATTCAGGAGGCTGAGATCTGAGGATCGTGGTTCAAAGCCAGCCTGGGCAAGAAAGTCCGTGAAACTCTTATCTCTAATAAACCACTATAAAATCGGAAGTGGCACTGTAGCTCAAGTGGTAGAGCGCTAGCCTTGAGCTGAAGAGCTGAGGGACAGTGCTCAGACCCAGAGTTCAAGCCCTACGACAGAAAAATAAACTAAAACAAAAGAACTTCCTTTGAATATTTTGCTTCTTTCACCTCGACAGGGATGGCTATTGTCCTGACATTTTAAAAGTATCCTGTGCCCACCTCTGTTAAGGCATGGAATTCCTAATACAGTATCAGTAACATAGAGAACAAGGGCTCTTCTTCAAAATTTATGAACAATTTCAAGACAATGCAACAGAACATTGAAATAAGAGTGAGGGCCTCCTAAGTTGTGTTCTGTATGACTGTACAGCTCAAACTCCTTTCCTCCTTGGATGGGTGTTCTAAGGTAAGCCTGTTTGATGAATCATTATGTCTCAACAGGCTAACAAGATAGTGGGTGCAGTCAATGAATAGCTGTTGAATGAACAAATGAGAACTACATTAGGTGTTCTCTTTTCTTTTTTTCTTTTTGTTGGTCATGGGGCTTGAAATCAGGGCCTTAGTTTTCTCTGTGTTTCTCTGTCTCTCTCTTTCTTTTGTGCCAGAACTGGAGTTTGCACTCTGGGTCTGGGGTTTTTTTCTTTTGGTTGGTCATGGGGCTTGAACTCTGGGCTTGGGCGCTGTCCCTCAGCTCTTCAGCTCAAGGTGAGCACTCTACTGCTTGAGCCACAATGCCACTTCCGGTTTTGTAGTGGTTTATTGGAGATAAGAGTCTTATGGACTTTCCTTGCCCTGGCTGGCTTTGAACCATGATCCTCAGATTTCAGCCTCCTAAGTAGCTAGGATTACAGGTGTGAGCCACCGGCGTCTGGCTGAGTCTGGGTGTTCTTTTAGCTTTTCCTTTTCAAGGCCGGCACACTACCACTTGAGCGACAGCTCAATTTCTGGCTTATTGGTGATTATTAATTGGAGATAAGAGTCTCACAGACTCTCCTGCCTGAGCGACTTCAAACCATCCTCAGATCTCAGCCTCCTGAATAGCTAGGATTACAAGTATAAGCCAGTAGGACCCAGCTAGGCACTCCATTTAAAACCCCAACTCTTGCCAGGCACCGGTGGCTCATGCCTGTAATCCTAGCTACTCAGGAGGCTAAGATCTGAGGATCGAGGTTCAAAGCAATCCCGGGCAGGAAAGTCTGTGAGACTCTTACCTCCACTAGAAAACTGGAAGTGGTGCTGTTGCTCAAGTGGCTCAAGGGCTACCCTTGAGCTGAAGAGCACAGGGACAGCGCCCAAGCCCAGAGTTCAAGCCCCACAACCAACCAAAACAAAAAACAACAACAAAAAAACAACCCAACTCTTTGTTAACAGCTTTATAAGAAACCTAGAAAAACCATATGCAAAATGTCTTTTTCCATTAAGATGCTTTCCAATTTCAGTGGATTAACACCCCCCCCTTATACACACACACACACACACACACACACACACACACGCCAGAGGCAGAGTGGTGGCTCAAGTGGTAGAGCACTAACCTGGAGTGAAAAAGCTAAGGGACAGTGGTGTCCAGGCCCTGGTTTCAATCCCAGTATTGGCAATAAAAACAAAATAGTATTAGAATGTACGAAGTGTGGTGTGCCTGTGAGCTTCCTAATGGTGGCTGTTCTTATGCTACAAGGAAAATGAGTTGTTTCTTTCCGTGGTAAAGAGTGTTCCTGGGGCTATTTTCTCCTATATCTGCTCTGAGCTGAATGGACCCTGGGCTGGGAGTCTCCAGAACCTTGGTGCAAGATTGAAGGGACCCTGAAGTGATCTCAAAGGAGACAGGCTAGTTGATCAATCTGCTAATCTCCCACTAGATAGACTTCTCCGTTTCCCCTGGGAGAAGGGCCCTCCAAGTCTTTTTGTGTCATTTATGTTCTCTGACATCTTTAAACACCTTCCTGGGGAAAGGGTGAAGGCTTAGCTCCCTGTTCTTGCTGTTTGGGGCCCGTGGCTTCTACTTTGTATGTCCCAGATTGCTCCTTTATACATGAAGGAGAGCCAGTGACCCCAAAAGGATAAAAGAGAAGGGAGTCGTTAGGGGGCACGGAATTAGAACACACCCAGAGAGGTGAACAGTCTCCCCAAACCCCCACTTAACCACCTCAAGTTTTCAGTACCAGGCCCAGGTGTGAGAAGACAGAACAGGGCTTCAAGTATGCACCCCACGCCCACCCTCACCCAACTTTCCCACGCCCTAGGCCGCTGAATGTCCACCCCTGAGAAGTCGGAATCCGGAGCCAGCCCCCTTCCTCCGGCCGGCCCCCCTCCGCGGCCCTCCCCCCGCGGCTTCCCCGCGCCGACCCCTCCCCCCCCATTACAGCATCGCTCTGGGCGCCAAGACGGATTCTAGCCAGGGACTGCTGCAGTCAGCTCTCTGCCCGTCGCCTCTCGCGGCTCCCCGCAGCCTGTGTGCCCTCCCGGCTGTGCAGCCCCGAGCGGGGCTCCGGACAGCCCCCTTCCCTCCCCCACCCCCGCCATGGCAAAGCCCCTGGCCCTGGGCCCAGAGGGCGGCGGGAGAGCCCCGCAAAGGCGGCAGGTATAGCGGGGTTCTCCGTGCACCCCGGGGATGCCTCAGCGGTGCGCACTGTGGGTGGGGGATGCCTGCCGGTGGCCATGAAGCCCCGCACAGCGCCCCACCCTGGCAGGGGTGGAACAGAATGGGGGGCGGGCGCCCCTTGAACCGAGATCAAGACAGCTGAAGTCGGGGAGCAGACCTAGAAAGCCCGAAGGACCGTCTCCTCAGGGAGCACGCCCGGGCAGGGGGCGCCGAGTGTGTCCTGCATTCGGGGTGCGACGGCGCCCCGGCCGGGCCCCGAGACCTTGTCTGTGAAGCTCTGTGATTGGGTCCCCCTCCCCAGCGTGCCCGGGCTCGGGTCCCCCAGCCTCGGTGGGCTGTGCGCGGCCGAGACACCGCGAGTGCGGGTCCCGGATTCTCCGTGGGTGCTGGCTGGGGGGCTCCCGGCCAGGGGGGTGGGGATCTCATTCGCACCCCGAAGCTGGGCCTCCCCGACGCGGCCGCTCAGCGCGGCG